>NW_023303031.1:6937-17674 GCF_011077185.1 Oxyura jamaicensis
TTTGAGCTGGCATCAACACATGTATTCCTTCCCAGTGCTTGGGTTTTCCCAACATTGTGATGATGAGTGTATTGTAGAGATCAGTAATTGTACTGGGTCTGACTGGGATGGCGTTACATTTCCTTACAGCAGCCCACAGCAACATGAAGTGTTGCACTCTGCACTTGCAGCTAGAACAATCCTGATATCATACAAATGTTGTGTCTATTGCTTAGTGATGCTGGCACAGCACCGACTCTGGCTCTTTTCCTGGCTTGCATAAGAAACAGTGTGACCAGCAGGGCCAGGGAAGAGATTGTCCCCCTGTACTTGGCTCTGGTGAGGCCGCACCTCAAGTACTGTGTTCAGTTTTGGGCCCCTCGCTACAAGGACATCAAGGTGCTCGAACGAGTCCAGAGAAGGGCAACAAAGCTGGTGAGGGGTCTGGAGAACAAGTCTTACGAGGAGCGGCTGAGGGAGCTGGAATTGTTCAGCCTGGAGAAGAGGAGGCTCAGGGTGACCTTATCTCATTCTACAGGTACCTGAAAGGAGGCTGTAGAAAGGTGGGGGTTGGTCTGTTCTCCCACATGCCTGGTGACAGGACGAGGGGGAATGGGCTAAAGTTGCACCAGGGGAGGTTTAGGTTAGATATAAGGAAGAATTTATTTTCTGAAAAGGTTGTTAGGCATTGGAATTGGCTGCCCAGGGAAGTGGTTGTGTCACCATCCCTGGAGGTCTTTAAAAGACGTTTAAATGTAGAGCTTAGGGATATGGTCTAGTGGAGGACTTGTTAGTGTTAGGTCAGAGGTTGGACTTGGTGATCTTGGAGGTCTCTTCCAACCTAGATGATTCTTTGATTCTGTGGTTCTGTGACTCTCTCCAACCCCCCTGCCCCTGAGCCAGCAGGTTGGGGGTGGGCAAAGGGTGGGAAGGAAACATTACCAAGGCAGCTGACCTAAATTGGCTGAAGGGGTATTCTATACCATATGATGGCACACTCAGCATTACAAGTTAGGAAGGAGAAGGAAAAGGGAAGGCCCTAGTTAGGAAAACACCTGTCCTCCTGAACAACTGCTATGTGTATTGAAGCCCTTCTTTAAAAAATATGGCTGAACATCTCTCATTGATGGGAAGTAGAAAATATTTATTTTCTCTTTCTCTTTGTTTCCATGTGGTCTTTGATCATTTATTTTCTCTTTCTTTTCCCTTTAATTAAATTATAATTATCACATTCTATTAAGCTTTTTTTTTTTTTTTTTTTTTTTTTTTCTTTTTCTCTCCATCATGCTTTCTTCTACCCATCTCCCTTTGAGGAAGTGGAGTGAGAGAGAATTTGTGGTGGATTTTAGCTGTCCATCAGGGTGAAAACACCACAGTAATGGAGATCACATTTGTATTGTGATTGAACTATGTATTGCAATGTTCTATTTTGGCTAGTCATACCTTACATTTGTATTGAAATTTCAGTATGTTTTGTATGGCTGATTAATAAAAAATTCTATATAACATCAAACAGTCAAACAAGTAAATTTTATATCAAACATTGCACCCTCCAGACAAGGTCTACCTAAAGGAAACTGATCAGAGAGTAATGAACTCTGTCAATTCTCTGTGAATTGTCTAAACTCTGTGATTCTGTGAATTGTCACAGAATTAGATTATATTATTATAAATATTAACAAAAGTTAAGAAATAAAAGATGTTTTCAAAGGACGCTCTCTGTTATCTTGCAGATCAATGTATGAGAAAAGGATTTCTTCTAATTTAACCAATTGTAAATTTCAACCATTAAAGAACTTTATTTTTTATGTATTATAATAAATATTATTGCTGTGACACTGCGTTGCCACATCAATACAATCAGACGAGTTTAAATATGTAAATTGTAGTGGTTTCATGTCTTCAGACACATCTATAAACATTTTATGCAGTTCAGCATTTACCAGCTGTATTCAACAAACAGATTCCGAGAAACAAACAAAGAAACAAACAAACAAACAAATAAAGTGGGTCTTATTGAGACAACTGAGAATGTAGTACATGGTTTTGCAAGAACTTTTAAAATTAAATAAGCAAAGAAATCAATAATTTAACGAAACTGCACATTACTGAAAAAGATTAAATCATAAACTACAAAATGAAATGGAATTTTAGATTCTTTTTAAAAAATATATAGGATATGATTTGAATATGGAGTTATATCACTGGCATAAAATGCTCAAGTTGTAAATTAATTACAATAAATAATAGACAAAACAAATGAAAGAGTTCTGGATTTCATGCAGTATAACGTGTATCTTATTTAAATAGAAGTCTTGATTTAGAACCATAGCTGCATGTGTCTGCAAGTTTATTTTGCTGTTTTTATCCTACTAGTATGATGTTGTCATCAAAAAATGATATTGGATTTCATGTCCTTTCTGCAGTTTGTGTATATAGTTGCATTGTTTGACAAACTTTGCTGAAACCTTAAAGCAATACTTCATCCATCTGGTAAATGGAATTTACAGTCTTTGGATTCAAACTGGTTTAATGAAAGAGCAATTCTCCAGCCAAATGCACTCATAAAAAGTTGCATTTTCTCTGAAAGACTAGTTGAGATTTTACATTTTACATTTTAACAGAATCCTCTTATCTGAAATTAGTTTAGTTATTTGCATACATACAGGCCACAGATGGAAAAGAGATTTAAAAGTAAAAACACCATCTGCATTTGTCATTAATGACAAATTATAGGCAAGTCTGAAAATCTCATTTTCAATAACTACATTACAAAATAGTTCACAAGCTCTTCACAGTCCTCAAGTGTTTTCACCCTGCAAAATAATTGCTATAAAACCCATTTATATTTAAGTCAGCCAGAAGTATTTATATATTTTTTGTAATTGGGGATGTAATGAAGTTTTCTTCTATACACTTTTTGGAATATGTTAACATATCAACTTTTTAAAGTATCTACAATATATATTCTTATTCATGTTGGTATTAGCATTGTTATTCATGTTGATATATCATGTTGGTTATATGAATAACACACACAAAAAAAATCTGAAACTACAGTCATCAGCCTTGGTAAACAGAGTTATGCAGAACCATAACCTTGTCTGGGACAAAGTATAGGAGATAATAGTAACATTCACATTTTGGCTTTAGCTCAAAAGTCAGTTTGAGCTGAGGGCAGGCAACATTATACAGGTACTTCTCAAGATAGAGAGAGATATATTCATATGCTTTGTTGCATAAACATTTTAATCAACTTCACCTGATATCACAGGAAAATATCAGAACATGAAGGGAAAAATAAGCAGGTGCCAGAACTTTTGTCTGGATGATTACTAATGCTCAATCTTTGATTTACAGAACTAAAATACTGAATGAGAAAAATCCTTGGGAAGCCATAGAGCATAAGGTAACTGCACAGTATAGGCATGTTTAAGAAACTGATTTTTCCCAGACTTTGACATAATATTTCCATTTTGTTTCTTCAATCTTATAACGTAATTTCCATCAGATGCCATTTTTAGAGGTTTTAGGTCTATACCATTATGTTCCCCATTTAACTCACTCCTTTATCAGGTGTCAACAGAATTTTTGCAACTCACCATATGACATTCTCTTTTAAACTGCAGGAATTAGATGTACATTCTTGATGAATATGCTTCACCCTCAATGTAATACTTAGGCAGTTTATCTCTTCTTTCTTTTTTTCTTTCCTGAGTACTACATTGCAGTCTTTCCAAGGTCAGTGTCAACTGATGATGTACTCCTCCACTGAAGATTTCAACTCTAACAGTTTAACATATTACTGTTTCTCGAATAAAAGTATCTTCACACACACACACACACACACAAACACACACACACACACCATCTTACGTGACCATCTTACGTGACTAGAAGTATCTTCTTTGGTGCTCTTCATACCTGAGTTCACGCTACTTTACAAAACACCTGAAACAACCCACCATTACTTTCAGAAGCTATTGTTTCAGCTCTGCAGCTTTTCTATTTTTTATTTAAGTAATGTTAAAAAATTCTCTTTCTTCACATAGCCTCTTGTACACAGAGTTCGGTTTCAGTTGGATTGTAAAGAATTGTCTGACCAGTGTGCTGATAACTTCTTATATAAAGAAGACTATTTATATCATCTAGGTCATGCAGTTTGAATATGGAAGTGGTGTGTGTCTGTCTGAACTTGTGCTGAATATTCACATTAAAACAAACAAACAAACAAACAAACAAACAAAAAACAGCTGAAACAGATATTTGAAAGTCAACAGCACAAAGGATTAGTGCTGAGGTGACACACTTCAAAATGGCAGATATTTTTGGCCCTTAAAAAAAAAAAAAATCAAAAAAAAACTCTTCATGCTTTTACTGTTATGTAAGGAGAAAGAGCTGCTTTCCACTGGTAATAGCTGAAGGTATTTGATAACCAAGGCTGAGACAGTATCTAGTGAGTTATTAACATCTATGATCAGTTCATCCTTTTGACTTCTACTTTTCCTCTTTCAGACACTTGACCTCAGATAAACATTTTTGTTGTCAAGCAAATTTAAAAAAGCCATTATGTAACTTGACCATCCCAGTATGTATATACTTATTTTCATTTTTTTCTTTCTCTCTCCAAATTATTTTACAATAGTGAAGAAAATACTTTGTTGTATTTCTGAAATATTTTTGTTTTTAATTAAACTTTCTATTTTTTTTTTAGCCTTTTATTTTCTTTAATTTATGTTCATAAGTCCCTGTCTTCTGTTTATTTAAGTTTAAAAGAATATCAACAATATTTCTGTTTATTTAAGTTTAAAAGAATATCAACAAAAGTATATCAACATTGTTATATGCGCAGAGAAAATAATCAAACTGTTACCTTGCTTTCCAGCAAAATGTTTGCACACATTTACTTAATTATATATTGTAAGTAACAATGACTCTGTATATATAAACTTACATTAGGAAATATTTAACTATTACTTTCATTTTTGAATCTGTTCTGTATGTGTTCAAGAAAAAAAAAAAAAAAAAAAAAAAAAAAAGAACAATTACTGGTTTGGATTAAAATGAATTTTTTTTTTTTCAGATAAAATGTTGTTAAACTAAACACATTTCAGCCCTGAAGACTTATCCGATAGTGGCTTTTCCAAGCTCTTCATGCAATGACTAAAACCTAAAATTAAAATGTAATTATATTTACTTTGGAAATTTTATTCAGTAACTAGTGTATTAGTAAACAACATTGTAGCAAGAAGTCTTAAAGAAATCAAGAGTTAAGGACATTATGTTACTTCAGTTATAAATCTTTAAAACTTGAATGATATTTAGGTGTAAGACATTCCTGAAGAAAGTACATAGGGACTAGAATTAATTTTAAAATTCTAATTCTTAATTATTTTTTTTTTTATGACTTTGTTGCTTAAAGCAAATCTCTGGAGTAGTTGTATTTCTTAATGTACTAAGTATGTGGTAACATGTATTTATGATCTTCTAGGCATTAAATTAATTTATGTTTTCAACAAGAGTTCACACTTCTGTCTCCATTTTCTGGAGACTAGGCATTTAAAAGGAATGTAAAAAACAACAACAACAACAACATATTTTATATACAGTAATGAGGATTGTAGTTTTCGTATTCCAGTTAGGTTTTTATCATTGTTTCCCTTGGACTTCCCTACAAATATTTGTATATCCCCACTAAAAAGAACTAGTTATTTAGAGTCCTCTTTTTGTTTAATACTATACCACATCATTTCTATTACTATTATCTTAATCTCTCTGTGTTGTGGGTTTTCTCATGCTTCCACCATCATGTATTTCTTGTATTTTGTATATTTAGTACCTTTCAACAACTATCTGTCGTCGAGTTCAACTCCTGGCTCCACATAGGTCTACCCAAAAATTCAGACCATATGACTAAGTGCAAAGTTCAAATGCTTCTTAAACTCCGACAGGCTTGGTGCCGTGATTATGTCCCTGGGAAGTCTGTTCCAGTGTGTGACAACCTTCTCAGTGAAGAACCTCTTCCTGATATCCAGTCTGAAGCTCCTGTGTCACAGCTTGACACTATTCCCTCAGGTCCTATTGCTGGTAATGTGAATAGATTGGTGCCTGCCCCTCCACTCCCCCTCATGAGGAAGGGGAGATATTCTTGTGTCAATGGTATACAATCAGCACATTGCTCTGACCTTGTTAGCAGTATAATAGCATCTTTATCATGCCTGTTCTTTTTTCTTTTTCTTTTAAATTCTTTCTTTTTTTTTTTTTTTTTTTTTTTTTGAATTAACAGACCTTTAGAGTCATCTAAAGATGACATCTAAAGAAGACATCTTCAGAATCTCCCTTTTCTGTGAAGGGAGATCATAGATTCTGTCTAAATCTCTTTCCTATGGAATGATTTAGCTATAAGTTGCAACACACAGGAAAAACAGTGAGAAACATAGTATTTTGCATAGTATAATACAGTGTTGTTTCTGGTTCAGAACACAGTTTTTTTTCTGGAAATTTTGCCGGTTTTACATGATTACTTTTAAGTGCTTTATGATTTAAATACAGATAGAATTATAAAAAAAAAAAAAAAAAAGAAAAAAAAAGTTAAATATTTTCTGTAGAAATAATGTTATATATCAAAAGTTTATCAAACCAGTGCAAACCATACATTTTGTTTGTTTGTTTTTGAAAATATGTTCTCAAACTTTGTAATTTTGGTGTTGCCATTATATTTGTAGAGAACAAAATTCTGCTGAAATATTTTTTATACTCCATTTATAATGCTCCAAGATAAACTCCAATATAATTTCACTTACTGATCAAGTGAAACTTAATAGTTTTTTTTGTTTTGTTTTGTTTTTTGTTTTTTGTTTTCACAGAATCAATCACAGAATCACAGAATTGAAGGGGTTAGAAGGGACCTCGAAAGATCATTGGGTCCAACCCCCCTTGCCAAAGAAGCTTCCTTAGAGCAGGTTGCCCAGGTAGGAGTCCAGATGGGCCTTGAATATCTCCAGAGAAGGAGACTCCACAACCTCTCTAGGCAGCCTGTTCCAGTGCTCCGTCACCCTCACTGTGAAGAAGTTCTTTTGCATGTTGGTGCGGAACTGTCCGTGCTCTATCTTGTGGCCATTACCCCTTGTCCTGTCCCCACAAACCACAGAGAAGAGGTTGGCTAAATCCCTCTGTCTCCCACATCTCAGATATTTATAGACATTGATAAGATCCCCTCTCAGTCTTCTTTTCTCCAGGCTGAACAGACCCAGGTCTCTCAGCCTTTCTTCATGGGGAAGATGCTCCAGGTCCCGTATCATCTTTGTGGCTGGACTCTTTCCAGGAGATCCCTGTCCTTTTTGTACTGGGGAGCTGAGAACTGGACACAATACTCCAGGTGAGGCCTGACCAGGGCAGAGTAGAGTAGTTTTGTTTGTTTGTTTGTTTTACCAATCCTGAAATACCATTATAGTTACGTAGTTTAAATGAGAAGAACAACAGTGAACATAACTGATATAATCAGAGAGAATTTCAAGAGGAAAATAAATTAATCCAAATTAAACTTCATCAGAATATGTTATCTAATCTGGAACACTAGATGTGGAAAATAATAATAATAATAATTAAAAACAAAACAAACAAACAAAAACATCACCTACTTCCATGCAGTGAATAGTAAAGTTGAAATTTAGGAAAAATAAATAAATAAAATAAAATAAACACAAAAGGACATGTGAGGAAAAGTAACTGAATAAATCTGTGTGGATATACAAATGCTACTCTTTCAGTTAGAGACGCACATTTTTATAGCCTTCACCTTTAATATTTTGCCATTGAATTTTCTTTCTAACAAGACAGAGCTAAATGTCTCTGAATTTTGCATAGAAATGTGTGTCCAATGGACTGCTATACACTAGGTGACAGCTACAATGATTTCAAACGTTAATGAATTCATTTGTTAAAGTAAACAAGCATTAGCTGAATCATGCAGCAAGATTGACAGGTAACATATCTAAAATTCTGAATACCTTAGTATTGAACCAGATCAAAGGAAGCAGCTGTTTTGTAAGATATGCAGTTTAGCTGTCATTATGAGCAACAGAATTAGCAGAGTATGTAAAGCCCCAAGTATTGAAGAAAGCAATAAAAATGTTGATTTGGTAGATATAGCTCTTCGAATAAAGTATACCCAAATTAAATTAACAAATTATACAGCTACACCTGGGAAACACACACCCACAAGACTAGTAAAGAATATAATATAATCAAAGCAACATAAAATAGTCATCTGAGATGTCTAGCACATTTAAAGAAAACAGCTCATGTAGTAATAGAGCCATATGATAAGGGTCTTTCAGATCTCATCTTGATATTGCTAGAACATATTCACTTTGTATACAGAAAATAATAGAATTTATAAAACTGAATATTTGGATCTTGCTCAGGCAAGACTTAACCTATTTTGATGTTCATTTGAACATAAAATGATTGCAAGATCATATGTAGAGAAGCTTATAAATCATAGAGGCAAAATTACTATTGCATCTATATTTTCCAAGTTCTGCATGTAAGACAGATTATATGTTTCACATTTTAGTCCCCACTACAAAACATTAAAGCTTAGACAACAACAACAACAAAACCTTAACTTTGAATATTTTATCAATCTGTACATCTTTGCCTCACAAGTATCCAGATACAGATATTATACACTCATAACAATTGAAATGAGGTAATATTAATTTCTTGCTTTGTAATTTTATGGTTTGGTTTTGTTTTGTTTGATATATTTTCAGTATAAAAAGTTTTCCAACTTTTGAAATGAACAGATATGAAATTATTATGGATGTGACTGTTTCTAAAATGAATAGGAAATTCTGCAATAAGACTGATCAAAATGTTTATTAAAAGTTTTTAATTAGAATTCTTGGTTACAATTTCCACTGTGCATCTCAAACATATATAGGAATGCACATTCTAATACTTTAACCTCTTTTCAAGTTTCATAAACAGCATATTCTCAGCCTGACTCTTTGTCAGACTTGAAGTTATGACATAGAATAATCCTGCTCAAAAAGGCCGTAATGAGCTCCGAGGTTATTAAGGTCTCAAAGATTACTTTAGATAGAAATGCCATCATCTTCTCTTATTTAGTCAAAGTGAGGAGGACGACATTTATATAAAATGTTATTCATTTATGATCTCAATTGTATTTTGATAATATTTATTTTATCCCTTCTCTTTGCAAAGTGATCTTACCTCAGTTTAGAAATCCTAGACAAACGCTTAAAAGTTAGAGTAGAAGTACCTTTGTATAATGGATATTGTCAGAACTAAAAATGTACATTTAGATTTTAGAATAAACTTTCATTAATATGTCACCTTTGTTTCTCTTCATCTTGGTGGTGTCTATCTTCTAAAACAAACATAGGCTGAATTAAAGATATTTATGAACTCAGTTCTCTTGGGGTGAAAAAGTTAAAAAAGGTGCAAGGTTCTTGAGTTAGAAAATTTGAACAAGCAAAATTAAGAAACATTAAAAAAATAATAAAAAGAAAAAAAGTATTTGAACTCCTAATGAGCCCTGAGAAACAAATCAAACTTGCAAGAAAACTTGACGTATGATAGCTTGCCATTCCATTTAGCTATGACTCACAAAACAAATCAAAACAAATCAAAACAAAAAGTGTTTTTTTTTTTTTTTTTCCAATAGCTTAGATTATTAAAACTAATTCTTCATACAGTTGGTAGAAGATTATGGAAAGGGAGTACTATAAATAATTAACATGAAAAAAAAAAATGAGACTAAAGATCTCTTTTGCACAGCTTTACATAAGGCATCTCAAAATCAAAAAGTATAACTAAAGCGTATGTATATGTTGTTATTTCCCTTCTCATATTAAAGAATTTGACACATGATGGTAATTACCATATAATTAAAATTTTAAATATAATTCTTACAAAAACATCATATAAACATAGGTTAAAATCTTTTTATCTCTCTATTGAATAACAGTGTCCATATAGGGATAAGTATTTATTTCTGAATGTGTTATGTCTCTTTATTATTAATAGAAAAATCTTTGTGCTTTGTGTTTGTGTCTGTTTTTATACAAGCATGAATATCTACTTTCTCTGAGTGATAGATCATATCAGATTTCTTCATGGTTGGTTATAGTTATGAGTTATTCCATTTTAAAATTGTGATTTATTTAGAAATGCCAAAAATTCTCTTTTAATTTTAATTATTATTTATTTATTTATTTATTTATTTTTGAATTTATAGCGTAACCTATTTCTTACCATGTCAGAAAATATTTACTGAAATGGATACATAAAAAGTATAAATGCTCATTTCTTCACTCGCTCTGTTCCTCTTGAAAATAATCAGTCTATAAATATATGTCAAGAACTCAAAAAAGATGTGAGATTCCTGACAAGTTGCATTGTTTTGTATAAAATGATCTAGCAAGAAAAAAAGACTAGGATGTTAAAACCAAAACATGCCAAACTAACACACACACACACACACACACACATATATATATAAATAAATCTGCAGGACTGTAAACAATTTTTATAAGAAATTGTCATTGGCAACTTTGGGCCTATAAGTGAATATATATATACACGTAGGCATAGGTTCACATATGTTATCTCATGTTCCGAAAAGGTGAACTGGAACCTCAGTATATCAAACTACCTTGACTGCATTTAACTGTACCACAAACACTGCAGTGGGATATCACATAACATTAGAAGTAGCAACAGCAGTTG
>NW_023303032.1:0-1650 GCF_011077185.1 Oxyura jamaicensis
CAGGAATACAGCACTGTGGCACCATCCAAGAAGTCTTCTGAGCCAGGCACCTCCTTTTCTTTGCTCCTGGCCCTCTTACTGAGAAAGGGAGCAGGTCTCTAGGGAGTGGGTTCCTACAGCAGCAGAGCAGAGTTCCATTTTGCTCCTGCCATGGCAAAGTTTTCTTCTCACTGGCACCGTAACAGCTTTGATGGTGGCCATTACTGCTGTGGCACTAGGTGGGACAGAAGGCAGAATCCAGAAGCACAGAGCAATCAGGCCACAGGCAACACCTGTGGGCAGTGATATGTTCCCCTTCACTTGCTCCTGGACACCTCAGACAGGTGGACTGTGTCCACCAGGGTCCACCAGGTAACAAAGACTAGCTGCCAGGGAAAGGCAGACAAGAGCAAATGGGCGGGGAAAATGCCCAGTGCCTGAAAGCAGTGTAAAGCATGGAGGGAAGATCAGTTAAGAAAGGAAGTATAGGGAGCAGCTTTCTCATAAGCTGTGGGCTCCGGAAGGACATAGAGGATTGGGGAGCTCAGTTTTAAAGTGCATATTTAACCCACTTCATTCAGCACATGATCTGTAGAGGGTGGCAAGAAAGACCTCCCCCAAAGCACCCTGAGGCAGTGTAAACTGGGTGACTATGGAGCAACTTTAGCCTCTCCAAACCTAGAAACTGCCTGTTTGTTGTGAGAATCTGGGATGGGAAGCTTGCAAGGAAAAAAAGAGAGGCCTAGGAGGACTTGGAAAAGTGCAAGATTCTTGCAAGGGGGGTGAGGTGGAGAGTCTAGTTCGGAAGGAGTTTAGAAGTGGGAGCTAGTGAGTCTGGCACAGTGAAATAGAATGGAGGAGGAGGGAAACTCGCACCACATAAGCAGATGCAGTCATATCAGAAATGGAATAAGAATGGACTGGTTGGGTATGAGAGGGGTGAAAGAAGGAGCATAGGACTGACTGGGCAAAGGATCTGGGATGGCAAGCCCCAGGTGCAAGGGTTTCTGCAAGAATTGTCTCCAGTCAGGTGAGCCCTGACTCTCCCGATGGTCTCTTTTTTATTAAGGAGGTGATCTCACTGCTTTCCCCAAGACTTACTGTTGGGCAGAGCTGAATCTGGTAGCCCAACAGAGGGGTGGATGCCATGGCCACACATACGCAGGCCCAGACAGTAGCAAGGCTGAGAATGTGTTCTCCTTAGGCACGCATACATGCAACACATGCGTACCTACATACACAGCCAAGCACACCGATCAACACAGACTGACATACCACTCATACCAAGAAAACCAGCATCAATGGCCTCACCTTGGACATCCTCATTTCCCTTCTTTTCATTGTTTTTCTAATGTTTATACTTTATAGGCGTTTTTTTCTGCCCAAATTTGGTGAAAACCGAGTAGTTTAGGATCTGAGCTGGGGAGCTCAATCATACCTGTTTTTACCTTTCTATCATTTGGCTTACGAAGGATACAGAGCATAAAAAGAGCATACAAAGCTTTCACACATCATAAAGAATTGTCCTGGTTTCAGTTAGGACAGTTATTTTCCCTCCTAGTAGCTGGTAGGGTGTTATGTTTTGGATTAGGATGAGAAGAGTCCTGATAACATGCTGATGTTTTAATTGCTGCAGAGCACTGCTTATACTAAGCCAAGGACTTTTCAGCT
>NW_023303033.1:0-8382 GCF_011077185.1 Oxyura jamaicensis
AGCTCCACCACCATGCGGATCAGGTCATCCACCTGCTCGCACCTCACAAGTGGAACTGGGAATTTTATTTCCAGAGAAGTCTATTATTTGTTCTTTTGTGCATGTGGTAAAGGGGCCTGAGAAGGCAAATGAAGGGCAAGTAATGATTTGTTGTTATCATTTTTGTTTGGTTTTGTTTGTTTGTTTCTGTTTATTTCTTAAAGCTTTTCAAAATACACTTCCAAGATTTGGGAATTTCTATTCCACTTTACAATACAATATAACTATTTGACCTCAAAGTTATCTACAACTCTAGATAGTATGGTTTCCTAAATTCTTAACTTACTATTTAATTTAAATTTTTAATTCATGTGGGATGCAATTGCCAGTGCAATTTTGACTTGGAGCTCATTGTTCCTTCATGACTGCCTCCTATTCAGCTTTCTATTTTACTACTCTGTCACACCACATTGATGTACATGTGACCAGCTAGCTTAGCCATATCTGTAACTATATCTCTGTATATCTGGTACTATAGTTACTATATCTGTAACTATATCAAAATATCTGTTGTCAATTGGTAACCATACACATTTTGAAAATAACGGAAGATGTACCCTATAGTAGTTTTAATAAAAGCAGTCAAGCTTTGAACACCTGCAATTGAACACCTGCACTCACTTTGAACACCTGCAATTTCTGTCCACCAAACACTCAAAACAAGAATGGAAAACAAAACAAAAAAATATATAGGTTTGATATTAATATTGTACAGCAACACATTATACCTCACAGATTTCTGCTAATCCAAGTGGGGTGTTAGCACTTGCTGCTTACTTCCAACATTATCCAGAACAAAGATTTGCACTCCAGGCAGTGTTCCCTAGGTTGTATCTCTCAAAGCAAATAATTTTCTATTCTTTTTATGAGCTATCTATGGCAGAGAGACAACACCGAGTTCCCTCCTTCTTCTGTTTCTATAGAGAGAAGCACTCAGTCCCATAGTTTATCCTCCCTGTATGGTCTCAGTGTCAAAAACAGAACCCTAAAATAGGGCTGGAAGGGTTAAGGCTGTCCACGTGAGCTGTGGACTTTGCAGTTGCCAATGGGCACAAGAAAGCTGACACTTCTTCCCTGGAAATATCCCAGCCAGGTCTCTCCAGTGTTCTGCAGTCTGTCAGTCAAGTGTGTACGTCCTCCCCTCACAGGGCAATAATCACTGGCCAGACAAAATAAAGGCCAAAACACCCTAAAAAATTTTCTGCTCCAGTTGTTGCCTCTCAGGTCCAAATCTCTGAAAAGAGTTCATTCTTTCAGTCTTTACAAAGAGAAATTTTAGAGATGCTTTTTGTAAAGGCATCGCTGGCCAGATTTTCAAAAGTGCTCAGCTCCCAACAGCTTTTACAATTCTCAGTGGGAACTATCAGCTCTTAAACTCTTTTGAAAACATAGCCATATACAAAATTAAAATTAATTCAATTCATTTTATCCTCTGGCCTGCATTCCTGACAGCTGTGATTAGACAGTTATACTTCAAGCTTGTGGATCAATTAGTGGCATCCCCTACAAGAACAGTCTAAATGTAGTCTCTGGGACTTTAGTAGGAATGTGCTCCATGACTGCTGATCTCTAAGCAGCAACCTCTACAGTATACCTGGGCTCCACCAAAAACATTGCAATGCATCTGGTGGTGACTTAAGGTTTCTATTCCTTATAATACTTAGCTTGGCAGGGAAATGCTTTGGCATGCTGTATGGACTCCAATTATTTTTTCAGATGAAATAGAGCATAATCTTTGGTGAGTTTCATTGCATACTGCTATATTATTGCACTGAGCCACTCTTATGGGCTGTTTCACATTTACCTTAAGTGCATGCAGAGCATATCTGTACAAACATCCAGGAGCAAGATGGGAAACCTGGTGAAACTGGCTTATAAACTTAGGACTGTCCAGATTTTCAGTGTAGGCTTGCCAAGGCTCGTTGTTTAAGTGTCATCTGGCTGGCTGAATTTCATTTTACTTGCCTGAAATTTCTACTTCTTATACTTTCACCAAAAGCCACCCAGGGATTTAAATCAGTCTTTTACCATCAGTATAGTAATTTTCCATACCAAACACTTCTTAATGCAGGTGGCTGACTCACTTCCCATCCAAAATGGTCTTGCCATTAGATATCATATGGAAGATGATAGCTCTCATTGCAAACAGCCAACAGTTGGGCTGGTTTCTCACAGTCCTGATGGGTCTGCTGAGCAACTAGGAACCACAAAAGTGAGGAACTCTTCCAATCTTCTAATAAAAGCCTCACAGCCTTTTGTGCATGCCTTCAAGTGAGTATCAGGTAGCGTAACTTTGTACTACTAATGATTTGACTCCCTGAGGCCTTTCAGGCTTGAACTCTTCAAGGACATCATAATTGCTTCTTCTATAAGGAAAATGTTTACACAAATGTAAGTTTTAGACCTACCATTTGACATTTTGTGCCAGTAGGCACTGCAGCTGCACATGCAACTGAAAAGCATTTAATACCACATCCTATTACTTTTTTTTTTTTTTTTTTTTTTTTTTTTCTCTACAAACGCTACCCCAAAATCCAGCCATAATTTGACCCATGAGAGGGGCAAGTGGACTTTCAGAATGACTCTACAGCAAGGATTTAACTTGAGCTTTTAAACTCAGCAGGAAAACTTAAAACAATTGACTAAAAATTATAGAATCTAGCTCTAAATTAAATACAGTACCACAATGAAGCTGTTACTTTCCATGACACACAGATTTTGAAAACAATATTTCAATGAAATCTCTATTTGACCACTGCAATCAACTATCAAGAAACAAGAATGTGGATTAGACTGTTTAAAACCACAATAATGGGCAGATGCAAGTGGTTTTAACATTTGCCAAAGAATTAAAAATTCAGTTCTAATGATTCAAGAACCATACAAACTATTAGAGGACTCCTATTTGTGCTGAATGGCCACAATAGAATTTAGCACAGTAGAAGGAAACAATATGTCACTTATTATTTATTAACATCTTAAGGACCAGAAACTTTGGTAAAATCTTAAACATGCTATTCAAATAGCTTGGAACTGCAAATGGTTGCACTGGAATAGCAAACATAGCTTCATTTTCCTTCAGTTCATGAAGCTAGAACTCCATTTTAGAAGTCTAATTTCAGCTTTCTTCATTGCAGTTGTTATAAACTTTAGGGAAAAAAAAAAAAAAAAAAAAAGTCACATTTGTAAAAGACATGACAAACACAAGCTAATACTAGCATATGTTACAACACACATGCATTTTTGAGAGATTGTTCCATACAAGTACATTCTGTGCTTCTGTCCAATGGACTACATCAGAAAGTAAGTTAAAGTAAAATATTTGGACACTGAGAAGCTGAAAACTCCAAAATCTAATCAGCAATTCATGACAGAAAATTCAAAGCTGAGAAGTTAATGTTTTAAAAAGTTGTAAGCTGCTAAAAATATATAAAACTTTTCTGGATGCAACATTAGAAATCCCACCTATAACTAATGGCTTGAATGAAAATTGTGTAATACTATAATGGAAAGAAATGAAATACCTAAGGGAAATGCACACACACTTCCTATAAGCATGTTAGTTTTTTTTTTATATTTCCTTATTTCTCAATGTATAGCTTGTGCAATTCCTATATATAAACTAGAGGTTCCATTCTGAAGACAATAAATGCTACTCTCTGCTCCAGTGGATAGTCAGTCTTGAAACCACAAAAAGGTAAAGAAAACTAAACTTTAAAACTATAAACTATAAATAGAAACTATAAATTATAAACTATAAACTATAAATTATACTTAGCCAAACTTATACCAAAATTTATATTTCATACACAGAACATCTTAGGTTCAGTGGGTGTTTCATCATTACAATCAATGATGTAGATCTTCTCTGTCAACTGTACTGCTTTAAATTAGCATATCCCTGCCGGTCAGTTTTTGATTTAATCTGAATACTATAGATCTTGCATTTCAATCAGCAGCATGTAAGCAGTCTTCATAACCAATCTGTAGTTCTACTCTTTTCTCTAGAACAAAGAGAAACTACTTACAGCAAGTTTAAATCTTTCTTGCAGTGCTTTTAAACCAAGACCAACTATCTAGAGCTTTCTAAAACAGGTTCAGTAAATGTTTATGTACATGCATAAGATTATATACATGCTTAACTTCTTGTAAGGAAGAGATTTGTTGTGGAATAGGAGAGATGAAGGAACACATCCTGCACTTACCAATGAAAAAATAAATCCAAGATGGAAAGGAAGTATTTAGTCCTAGTAAATAGGTGAAAAATCCATGTTACCCAAAACAAACAAACAAGGGTGTGTGTGTAGTAGAGAGAGGTGAGGAAAAATTACAGCTTTTATGACATTGGAGTCACATGTCACATAACTAAACAGTTCTTGGACAAAGTTGGGTTTTGGCACCGTTAGTCAAAAAAATACACATGTAGTTCTGCTGCTGTGTCAATGCATCATGGCGAGGTGGCAAAATAAGTTTAAAACTTGTTTGTTGGATCACAATCTTGCCCTATCAGTCTTTTTCTATTGTTCCTTAGGGAAAAAAACAGACAAAAAAAAAAAAAGGTACAAGAAAATGGGGTGGGAGAATGCTATAGCAAGTTTTATTCACCTTTCACTAGTTACATAACTGTGGGTTTTGAATAGTTCAATCTGTGTTGCTGTAAGCATTGTGGTGATTTCCAAAATGGATAGTAATTAAGTTAAGTAAATCTTTCATATCTACTTTTTTCCTCAAAAGCTTATTTTCCTCAAAAGGTTATTTTAATTTTCTTATGATATCCTTTACTTTTCTGTCCTTAGTTTGTAGCCCTGTTTCCAATTCTGCACCTTAACTGCTCAGGTTGGTAACACTCCAGCTTCTATGCAAGCCCATTTAGAGTATCTTTGACTACAGAGTACATAGAGTACATAGAGTATCTTTAGAGTACATAGAGTATCTTTGACTACATAGTACAAACCTATGGGAAATAAAATAAAATAAATAAAATAAAATAAAATAAAATAAAATAAAATAAAATAAAATAAAATAAAATAAAATAAAATAAAATAAAATAAAAAAATCCCAGTGAAATTTTTAAGTGTACACTTAACTGTACACTTCTTTAATTATTCAATCTTAGCCATTCTGGAAGTCAGCTAAAACAGCTTTTGTATGCTTGTTTTCATCTACAACCTGTTAAAAAAATCCAGTCACCTTTGTGTCTGATTCAGTTTTCCCTGACTCTTATTTTGTCTCTCTGAATCTACTCTAGATTTTGCATTTCATAAGGAGAATCTAAAGAACAAAAGTAGCTTTAAAAGTCTGTGACACTTCCCTGGCTTGGCACTTGGGTGAAAGGGGGGGTTTTATTGTATTAAACAGTAATCTCACCAGAAAGTTGTACAGGAATAAATGAGAGTGGATGAAAGCTTGTCTTTTTGTACAAGAGCCTTCAAAATGCTGAAGAGAAGGGGGGGCAAACTTGGCCATGTCATTCTTGCTTACATAACTGAACAAGCAAGTTATTTGGTAGCAGGGGCCTGCAGGGCTGGCCTTTCTTTAGAGTCCAGAAGATGCCCCATGTTAGATAGGAGGTTACAGCCTTTCTGAAAGGGACCTGCTGCTGGCCAGTGATGCTGCTTGTGCCTCTGTGAGAGCAGATTTAATAAAATTCTGCTGTGCAAGAGAAGCTGAGAGAGAAGGGTAAGAAACTGTAGAGAAACTACCATATAGTCACCAAGTTCAGTGCAGAAGGAGGGCAGGAGGTGCTCTAGACATGGAGCAGAAGTTCCCCTGTGGCCTGTGGAGATGCCCCTGGTGGAGCAGGCTGTCCCCCTGAAGCCCATGGGTCCCATGGGAGAGCAGATCTCCATGTTGCAGCCCATGGAGAGCCCCGGCAGGAGCAGACCCTGGGCCGGAGCTGCAGCCCATAGGGAGGAGCCCACACAGGAGCAGGGGGTCTGGGGCAGCTGCACCACTCCTGACAGATGGACCCAGTGGTATGGAGCCATGTGGGAGCAGTTCCTGAAGATCTGCTGCCTGTGGGAAGCCCATGAAAGATCAACCTGGGAAGGTGGTCATCCCATGGGAGGAACCCTACATGGAGCAGGGCAAGAGAATGACCATAAAGGTGCAGCAGAGATGAAGCATTATAGACTGACCACAGTACCCATTCCCCTGTGCCACTTGAGGTAAGAGGGTAGAACAGGACAGATGGGGGGAAGGTGATTTTAGGCTGCTTTTAATTCTTGCTGTTCTAGTCTGTTAGTAATAGGCAGTAAATTACATGAATCTCTCTTCTGTTGAGTCTGCTTTGCCCATGATGCTGATTGGTGAGTGATTTCCCTGACATTATCTTACCCTTGAGCTTGTTCTCATCATATTTCCTTCCCCTGTTCTGCTGAGGAGGGGGAGGGACAGTGGTGAACCATAGATAGCCATCAGGGTGAAAACACCAGATTGGCCCTGAAGGGATAATGACACGCAATGAACCCCTTGCCATTTGCCATGAAGAAGAGCAGGAAGGCTTACAGAGCATGCAGGACTCCCTTCTTTCAGGTAGCCACAGACATAATATTTTCTCTCTCCTTGGACTGGGTAAGTAGTTGACCTCTTTACTGATAGCACGCTGTGGATAAGGCCTCCCTCAGTGCTTATGTTTGGTACATTAAAAAAAAAAAAAAAAAAAAAAAAAAAAAAGATTGGGAATGATAACAAGGGACAACAGAGAAGAACGAAGCAGGAAGCACCAAACTGCAGAGGCTGGAACACAATACATTTTCATCACCAACTTACTTTTTTTTTTTTCAAATTCTCATAAGCATTTTTTTTCCATTCAGTTCTAATGAAACATATTATTTATAACCTTAGAATTTTCTTACTAAGATTAGAATTAGAATCTTCTTACTAAACAGATGTCAGTTATTTTCTGTTGCTTTTTAATCAGTATGTTTAAGTACTTTTCAATTAGTTGTTTTAACTTCATTGTAAAAGTCTAAATAAAAAAATATATTTTTTCTGCTTTTCATTTCAATTATGCAGCTGAGAAAATATTTTTTTTAATTTTGTGAGCTATCTTTTTTCTTTTTTGGTCTGGTGCTTTTTGTTGTTGTTTGTTTGTTTTGTTTTGTTTAATGTGATTAAGCCTAATTATGTCCAGAGCCCTTTACTAATATTTTTTTCATGATTGTTTGGATGCAAATTTACAATAACTTTTAGAATTTTTAAATATTAAGACTCTTCAACTCTCAAAGCTCTGTAATCCAGAATACTTTGCTAATTGATTCATTTCATTTCTCAAAGATCACTTTGTTCTAGAGAACATTATTTACAGGTTTTATTTTTCATTTATCAAATACAGCATATCTGGATGCCTATGTGAGCAACCTGCTCTAGGGAAGCTGCTTTTGCAGGTGGTTTGGACCTGATCATCTCTTTAGGTCTCTTCCAATCCCTACAATTCTGTGATTCTTTGATATTTAATGTCTGTATTGAGCAGACCATTTCAAGTGTATCTGAAGTGTATCTGAAGCAGAATTTTGCTGTTTTGCTTCCTAATGACCACTGCTGCAGTTTGCAGCTATACTTCCATAAATACAATGCTGTTTGCCTTGCATGAACCCATCAACTGACAATAGATTAAGTGAAAAGAAAAGAAAATCAATAATTTCTTCATGGTTAATAGAAAGAAAAGCTATTTGAAATTGTTTTAAATGTTTTCTTTATCTGTAAAGACCATTCATTCTGCATTTCTGGATTTTATAATTTTTCTCCTTAAAATAATGTCCAAGAAGTTCATATTAGTTTTGATTTTCAAGTTATTCAGCATAATAAGAGAGAAAAAGCCTCTTTCCACATGAAGAATGATATTTTGCATGATATTTGAAAGATATTCTTCAGACAACCATAAGTAAATGCCATGGATTTTTTTAAATAATAATTTACAGTAAATATATATTTTTTTCTAGGTTACGGATTGTGTGGAAGAATTGATATTTACTATACTTTATCATTGCCCCAGATCCTAAAAAAGCCTATTAAAATCTCTTTGGCCACTGTATAAGAGAGATTCTAAAATCTCTTGGCCACTGTACCTTGCCATATTATCTTTTCTTACTAATGAAAATTAGATCAACGGAAAATACATGTAGTGCTGAGAAATTATGAGATGCAAAGTGAGAATATTTTAAAATAAATATTTGGAGGTGAAGCGGAAGAAAAGAATCTATGGAAGGGAAGGAGGGAACTGTAAAAAGAAGGAAGGAAGGAAGGAAGGAAGGAAGGAAGGAAGGAAGGAAGCAAGGAAGGAAGGAAGGAAGGAAGGAAGGAAGGAAGGAAGGAAGGAAGGAAGGAAGGAAGGAAGGAAGG
>NW_023303034.1:0-8494 GCF_011077185.1 Oxyura jamaicensis
TTTTTTTTTTTTTTTTTTTGTTTGGTTGTTTTGTTTTTCATGTTTTGTGTAAGATTGCTTTCAATTCCATCTTTACAGAGATTTAATTTTTAAGCGAGCGTAATTGATTGCTGAGCAGTACTTAGGGCTACTAAACTATTTAAAAGGTGGAAATGCAATGTCCAAATTTATCTTTGTTACAAGATCTGTGTTTGGGGGTCTAATTTACCCCTAGTAAATAAGTAATTCCCATTTACAGTGACCTGATAATATTTTCCAGCAGGAAGCTGTCACAGGGTATGAGTTGGTTTATTCACAATAGTATAGGATAATTATTCATGATATAATAATAACAATGCTGCATGCACATCTGTTACTGAGACATTCACATATAGATTTTGTTGTTGTTGTTGTTATTTTCCTAGATTTCCAAGATTTGTTCATAAAGAATAAAAAAAGAATTAAGAGACAAACTGCAGAATTTCACATAAAAGAGAAAAACATAGGTGTTTATGCAGTATATATATCTGAACATTTGAAGGAAAAAAAATGAAGCATTTCATTGACTGTCATTGTCCTAATATGTAGGTTAAAGTGTTATACAAATGTAGACCTACATGAGTGAGAAAGTGCAAGGAAACAAGAGATACTAATAGTATTGATCCCCATAGCAACAGACTCCATTTCTAGGAGTGTTCATCCATCAGCTATGAATCTAGGATTTTTACTGCCTAAGAAAAAATCTAGATTCTGTATCCACAGGCCATAATATTCTCCTATGGATTGGTCTTGAAAAGTTGTTATATATTCCTAACAGTCATTGAATTGATTGATTCAATGGTAGGTAGAATAATAATTAGATTGATTCAATGAGGTAGAATAATAATTAGACTTTCATTACTGGAAATTTGAATCAGTGTGTTAGGGGGGTTTTGATGTGCAAAAATATACCCTTCTACAGTCTCAAGACCACAGGCCAAGGCTGAAAATGAAACAGTTTGTAGGATGCAAACAAGAAAAATTTACCATGTTTGATGCCACCTCTTTCAATAATTGTACTGGGTCTCGCTGGATGGAGTTCCCTTTCTCTGCAGGGGCCCATACAGTCCTGTGCTCTCCACCTGTAGCTAGAACAGCACTGGTATCACACCAGTGTTTTGTCTGTTGCTGAGCTGTGCTGACACAGCATCAAGACTCCCTTCACATCCCCCCCTACCCCTCCCAACCCTAACAGCCTGCAGGCTGGGCGTGGGCATGTGATGGGGAGGTAACATCACCAGGGTAGTTGACCTAAAACAACCAAATGGATATTCCAGACTATATGATGTCACACATAAAGGATGGGAAAGGAGAAGGAGGGCGGGCTCTTGTTATGAAGATGTCTGTCCCAGACAATTGTTACAAGTATTGAGGCCCTGCTTCCTGGGGCCATGGCTGAACATCACTCATTGATGGGAAGCAGAGTTCTTCTTTTTTCTCTCTCTGTGTGCTTCTGTGCAGCCTTTGCTTGTTCTTTTCTGTCTTCCTTTTCCCTTTAATTAAATTATCCATATCTCAAACCGTGTTTTTGTTTTGTTTTGTTTTGTTTTGTTTTCCTTCCCAGCAAACTTTCTTCTTCTCCCCCTCTTCTTCTAAGGAGGGGGAGTGAGAGAAGAGTTGTGGTGGAGTTTAGCTGCCCAGCAGGGCAAAACCACCACAATACTCTAAAAGAACAGATTGTCACTTCCAACATCCAAATTGCTTGTCACAGTGATGTGTTTTGATGCTAAAAAACTTGTTGCTTCCACTGTTTTATTGTAGTACATTAAAGGTTGGAGTAGATGATCTTAGAGGTCTTTTTCCAACCCAAATTATTCTATGATTCTATTAGTGGGAGATTGCTTGTTGTTAAACATGCCAACCAGTCACTTGTGAAAGCATAGAGTTTTTTTTTTTTTTTTTTTTTTTTTTTTTTCATAAGCACCTCAAATGTTTAAACAGTGAATTTTCTGTTGATGAGGCCTTCTTGCTCCAACTGCAGGAAGCATCATGTTCACAGTCTCTCAACGTCACAGGGGATTTCAACCACCCACCTGTTTGATGGGAAAGCCCTGTGGCAGGCAGTAAGCAATCCAGGAGACTCCTGGAGTCCATTGAGGACAACTTCCTCATCCAGGTATTAGACAAACCAATAAACAGACAAGACAACCAGAGGAGAAGCATTACTGGACCTGGTGCTCACCAATGCAGAAGAGCTCGTTAAAGAGGTTAAGAATGGAGAAAGCCTAGGTTGCAATGACCACGCCCTGGTTGAGTTTGTGAACTGGAGGGATATGGGGCTGGCTAAGAGCACAGTCAGGATGCTGAACTTTAAAAGATCCAAGACAATCAAAGTTCAAAAAATTAGTGGAGGAGATCCCATAGGAAATGGTCCTTAGGGACAGAGGATCTGATCAGAGATAGCAATATTTTAAGGACAGAGAGCACAGAGAGACAGAGAGCTCTCTATTCCCACATGTAATAAATCAAGCAGGGAAGGTAGGAAACCATCATGGCTGAACAAGGAACTTCTGGTCAAACTTAGACAAAAGAAGGAAAGCACAGATGGTGGAGAAAAGGCTGTGTGCCCTGGGAAGAGTACAGAAATATTGTGCGGATGTGCAGGGATGGGATCAGGAAAGCCAAGGCACTGACAGAACTAAATTTGGCAAAGGATTCAAAGAATAACAAGAAGGGATTTTACAGGTACATGGGCCTCAAAAGAAAGACTAGGTAGAGTGTAAAACCTCTGACAAATGAAGACAGAGAACTGGTAATGATAGATATGGAGAAGGCAGAGGTACTTAACAAATTCTTTGACTTGGTCTTCACTAGTAGTTAAGTTTCCCACATCTCTTGAGTCCCTGAAACTCTAGACGGGCTGGGGGAATTCAGTCCCTCCCACTGTAAGCAAAGAGCAAGTTTGTGACCTCCTGGCTCAACAACTACAAGTCTATGGGCCCTGATGACATGCATCCCAGGATCCTGAGGGAACTGGCTAATGTAGTTGTCAAGCCACTCTCCATCATATTTGAAAAATCATGGCAATCAGGTGAAGTCTCCACTGACTGGAAAAAAGGAAACATCACTCCCAGTTTTGAAAAGGGTAGAAAGAAAGACCTAGGGAAATACAGAGAGGTGAGCCTCACCTCTGTGCCTGACAAGATCATGGAACAAATCCTCCTGGAGACAATGTTAAGGCACATGCAGGACAAGAACATTATCTGGGACAGCCAGCATGGCTTTACCAAGGATAAATCATGCCTGTCCAGTCAGGTGGCCATCTATAATGGAGTAACTGCATCAGTTGACAAGGGAAAACTGACGTCATCTACTTGGACTTCTGTAAGGCTTTTGACATGGTCTCATGTTATCCTAATCTCTAAAATGGAAAGATATGTATTTGAAGGGTGGACCATCTGGTGGATAATGAATTAACTCAGGGGCTGCACCCAGAGAGTATTGGTCAACGGTTCTATGTCCAAGTGGAGACCAATGACGAGCAGTTTCTCTCAGGGACTAGTGCTTTTCAGTATGTTCATCAATGCTATAGATGATGGGATTGAGTGCACGCACCTTCAGCAAGTTTGCACATGACACCAAGCTGAGTGGTGCGGTTGATACCAAAGAAGGAAGGAAAGCCATTCAAAGGGACCTGGACATGCTGGAGAAGTGGGCCCATGTGAACTACATGAAGTTCAATAAGTCCAAATGCAAAATGCTGAACCTGGGTCAGAGCAACCCCAGGCAGGAGTACAGTTGAACAAGAACTCTTTGAGAGCAGCCCTGAGGAGAAGGACTTGTGGGTTTTGGTCTATTGAAAGCTTGACATGAGCCAGCAGTGCATGCTTGCAGTCCGGAAGGCCAACTGCTTCCTGGGCTGCATCAAAATATGTGTGACCAGCAGGTCAAGGGACGTGATTGTCTTCCTCTATTCTGCCTTTGTGAGGCCCCACTTGGAGTACTGCATTCATGTCTGGGGCCCCCAGCACAAGAAGGATGTGGACCTGTTCGAACAGGTCCAGGGTAGGGCTACAAAGATGATTAGAGTGCTGGAGCACCTCTCCCATGAAGAAAGGCTGAGAGAGCTGGGGGTGTTCAGCCTACAGAAAAGAAAGCTCTGTGGAAACCTCATTGTGGCTTTTTAGTACTTAAAAGGGTTCTTATAAAAAGGATGGAGAAGGACTCTTTACTCATGTAGATAATGATAGGACAAGTGGGAATGGTTTTAAACTGAAAGAAGAGAGGTTTAGATTGGATGTTAGGAGGAATTTCTTCACTGTAAGGGTTGTGAGGCACTGGAACAGGTTGCCAAGAGAAGTTGTGGATGTCCTATCCCTGGAGGTATTCTAGGCCAGCCTGAAGTGGGGCCTTAGCCAATCTGATCCAGTGTTGGCATCCCTGCCTATGGCAGGGGGGGTTGGAGTTAGTTGATCTTTAAGGCCCCTTCCAACCCAAACCATTCTCTGTTCTATGGTTCTATGAAGAACTAATGACAATTCTGGTGGTGCTAGCAAAATGTCTTCAAATTCATTCATCTAACCACAAGACTAAAGAACTGGTCTTCTCTGGCTATTTTGTACTTCCCCACTGAAGTGAAGTAAAATAGAAAACCACAGGGCTTAAAAGTATGATAAGTATAGCCTTAGAGTTTTGTTTATTTACATTTCCACTTCAGGCCTACTTTATAGAAAGCATTGAGTTGTCATTCCGATTTTTATCTGTAATGAAGTCTTTTCAGCATAAAGATGATTCAGTGCAATGCTTACATTGTCAACTAGCCTATATTCCACAAATACCATTGGAACATGGTTATAATGAAATGAAGAAGAGTTGCTTCCAGTTTCCAGCAATGTCTTAATCCAGTAAAAATCAGTAGGAGGAAGGATATAAGTTTTTCAGAGATTTTTCTCTTTAATTTTATATATGTATTATGAATTTTCAAAGCTATTTCCAGTGTTGTTTTTCAAAATTTCAGTAAATTTTAAAAATACAGAGTAATAAGAAATCAGCGTCAAATGGCAAGAACCCTTCTTGACTGTGTACAACCTATAAAAATAGATCATAATTTTAGGGTTTTGTTTTGTTTTGTTCCTTTTAATAGCCATTTCTCCTTAACACAGAATGTCTGGTGCAGAGTGATTGGCAAGTTTAAAACTATATATTGTATTTCACCTTTTTCCATCACCCTCATTATCTTACTCATCCTGAAACTGTGCATGTTGTCAGATAAATTTAAGACCTAATTGAAAAAAACATACTTCTAATTCTTTGATTAAAAGTAGTTATTAATTGAACAGGGAAGGCATATCATACTTTGAGACCACAGGTTATAGTTCCTAAATGCTACTCACATAAGTCTGTCATCAAAACTGACAAGCTGGGTAATTTAATGACATGTGATCATGTCATTTTTTTTTTTTTTCAGTCAATAATTACATGTTCTATTTATTTTAAGATTTTTCTTATGGTACAAGAGCCAAAAGGTGAATACTGGTTTGTTTATTTCAGAACAAAGAACTGAGAGAATACAGCTCTTTGATATGTATTTAATATATATTTTTTTTGGTTGGTTTTAATAATAATTATTATTGTTATGCATTATCTTCTGTTTTATTTCTGAATTGCAGCAATTTTCCAGAATTGTCTGAACAGATAATCCGAAAAATCTGGATCCCTTAGAGAAAGATATGAGATCATTTCTGTGCATATCCAGTTTATGAACAATAAATTCAGTGGGATTTAATAGATCTCAGCATCATGTATTCCTGTTAGGGTAAACAGATGCTAACAACAAATATATGGAATAACTTGATTTTGTTCTCTTTTGCCTTTCATTCCTTTTAAGAATCCCAAAGACTGAAAACAAACAAACAAACAAACATCTATTTCCTACCAAAATGACTCTTGTGTTAAGAGAAATGCCAAATCAAAAGAGATTGGGATCAGAGTACAGAGAAAAACAAAACAAAACAAAACAAAACAAAACAACAACAACAACAACAACAACAAAAACAGGAGGAGAGTGAGGAACTTTCTTATATTTCATAGGTTTTGATAATATTGTGTTGTTGTTTTTTTCCATACTATTCAATGCTTCTGATATTAAAGTGAATAGTACTCAGAACTGTTAAACAATCTAACACAAATTTTAAGATTCTTACATTCACAGAAGAAGAAATTATATAATGAATAGAAATATAGTTGTGCATTTCTGTCATGTATTGTAGATTAAAGATGTCCATGATGTGTGAGAGAAGTCTCAGCCTGTTCAGTGGTTCTCCAAAAAGAATTTTTTTTTTTTTTTTCTGAGTTCTTCTCTGGATATGCCTTCTGTGCTGGTGACTATTAGTTTGTGTTTTGACGAATGAAACCTTAAGAATTCACAGTAGTTTTCCAGACTCCTTTTAATTCCTGTATTTCCAAAGTTGTGTGTAAGCTAAGAAAGAATAAAAAGGATGGATACTTCATCATAACACATGGTTTATCTGTATGATCAGTATAGTTCAGTTTTAACTATTAATTATAATCCTTCATGGTTTGTTAAATTTTCTGTAGTACATTGCATAAATATACTGAAATTAAATCTTGTCTGTAAAAAAATGCAATTAAATATTTAGCCATTAAGCTTTTTTTTCTGAGAAATGACAGAGTCCAAAACTTTATTTATTTATTTATTTATTTATTTATGTTGGAAATGTGGTATATGGATTAGGATTTCAGGATTTAATTTATTATTAATGTGTATCTCTCAAAACCTCAGTATTCTTTAGAAACATGAGTACATTCAGTTTAATAACCTAGGCTGTGATACCACATAATATTTACAGTGATTAAATTCAATGGAACCTGAATTTATTATCACCTGCTCTCTATGGGATCAGTACTTGCTCAGAATTAAGAATATATACATCTCTTTTTTTTTTTTAGAAACCTCAGCATTAATACATTAAATATATTCAATATGTTTAATGAATTCCCAAGGAACCTTAAAGTTGTTGATTGTGGGAGTATCGATGCAATCATAGATCAGATCAAAGAGACCATGCATAAATAACAGGGCCTTTGTCATAGACTTTTTAATCTTGGTTAGCTTCAAAGAGCTAAATGCTGATCTGACTACTGTGCTCCATTCAGTCAAACTAAACTAAAAGAAGACAATAGTAAACAAATATGCTTTAGAAACCATTGCCTAAGTTAACTTTCTTGACATTACCAAATGGCTGAGACGGCATTTATTTGATTTTTTCTGAAGGTGCTGT
Organism: Oxyura jamaicensis; assembly: GCF_011077185.1. Classification (NCBI taxonomy): domain Eukaryota; kingdom Metazoa; phylum Chordata; class Aves; order Anseriformes; family Anatidae; genus Oxyura; species Oxyura jamaicensis. The sequence continues at coordinate 7,260 of NW_023303034.1, forward strand.
CACAGACCCCACATCATACACACCTTATAGCCAACAGCAAAACAAAGAAAACAAACAAAACCACGTTTTAGACAATATCAGAATGAACCCCACTTGTTTTCCCAATCAAACAGCAAATCAGATGCCACAATAACATTAATGACTCCTTAACACATTTCTCTACCCGAATAATCTGCACCTGTTGCCTGTTGCAAGCAGGTCCTGCACTGACTTGAGATAGATGGAAAAATCAAAGGACCAGAGCCAGGAAAAAAAAAAAAAAAAAAAAAAAAAAAAAAAGCAGCAGCTGCTGCAGAAGGTGAGTGAACAGCTAGTAATCATATTGATGACATTACTAATTCTATGTAATTGATAGAATTTAAAGTAGGAGTGAGGACTCATCTGTCATCATTGTATCATCCATTATCTCTATGGTGCTCTAAGTAATGTGCAGACTGTTAATAATTTTAGCTTATTTTTTTTTGTTATTGTATGTTACTTTGGAGATAATTAAGGGATTTTTAATTATTTAATTATTTATTTATTTAAGGCTTGGGGAAAAAAAACATATCATGGTTGCAAATAATGAATGCTGAGGTATTTGCTTGTTTGCTTCTTTTTTTTTTTTTTTCCTATGTTAAAGGAGAAAATACAGTAAACAGAAAAAAAAAATTAAAAATCATATCAAAGAAATGTTCTACTTTTTCCTACAGTCATGTAGTTAATATTCTATCCAGTCTATAGGTGCAGTAAAATGAAAGCTTGGCATATTTCCGAAGTGACATAATTGAAAAACAGATGCCTGTGGAACTGTTGCTTCCAGCTTTGCAGCAAAAGATGCCAGTTCTACTCTAGACCTTCCCATCAGATTGTAATATTATTTTCTGTTGTCTTTTGAAGCTTGAAAGTTCCTATTCACTCAGTCTTGAGTTCTTGATCTGCTTGAGGTTTTTGTTGTTGTTCTTGTTTTTTCAAAGCAAACTCAGGACTAGTATTGAAAAATCTACGTTAGATGCACAAGACTGTTAGAAAATTTATGGAAGTCATACGTGAGATTGCCTTATATTGTTTCAAAAATTTTTTGTGTTGAAGGATTTGAGTCCTGTGCAGATGCTTATTTATTTGTTAGTTTAGGATGTTTTCACATAATCTTCCTGTTAACATGTTGTTGTGGTTTAACCTGGCTGGCAGCTAAACACCACACAGCCATTTGCTCACTCTCCCCCCTCCCTCTCTGGGATGGGGGAGAGAAACGG
>NW_023303035.1:0-9496 GCF_011077185.1 Oxyura jamaicensis
TTTCTTTTTCTTTTTCTTTTTCTTTTTTTCTTTCTCTTTTTCTTTTTCTTTTTCTTTTCCTTTTTTTCTTTCTCTTTTTCTTTTTCTTTTTCTTTTTCTTTTTCTTTTTATTTTCTTTTCTTTTTCTTTGTATTTTTATTTTTATTTTCTTTTTCTTTTTTTCTTTTTCATTTTCTTTTTATTTTCTCTTTCTCTTTCTTTCTCTTTTCCTTTTCCTTCTTTTGTTGTGGTTTGAACTAGCTAGAATTGCTCACTAAGACTTTCCATACTGAAAGTAATTTAAGAAGCTGTTCTTTGATGCCTTTCAGCTATTGGATTCAAACTCCCAGCTTAGGCTCTATAACTGACTATGTGTGGACAGGCTTAGTTTATGTTAACATATCAAACATTTGATGTGTTAGCAGGTTTGTTCTGATTAAATTTAGGATCAAGAACTTAATTGCATCACATCAAATGTATAAGCACGACCTTTATCAGATTGCTAACCTTCAGAGAAGGGCAGAAAGTCAAATGTCTCTTGTATACATGATTTTATATTGTTTAGTCTTATAGATTACACTCATTTGGCTTCAAAAAGACATGTATTTCTTTCCAGAGATTCCATAGAGAATACCTCACTTTATAAAAATGGAATACAGTTATGGGGCTGGCACTTTCTTTTAAGTATCAGAACTGAAAATTTAAATTCTCTCCAGAAACAACTAGTCTGTATCTTGTCCTATATGGCTGCTCTTGTAGTTGAAATTAGAATTACTGTGTTCAGTTTTGGGTCCCTCACTACACGAAGAATATCGAGGTGCTCGAGCGAGTCCAGAGAAGGGCAGTGAAGCTGGTGAGGGGTCTGGAGAACAAGTCTTATGAGGAGTGGCTGAGGGAGCTGGGATTGTTCAGTCTGGAGAAGAGGATGCTCAGGGGCGACCTTATTACACTCTATAGATACCTTAAAGAAGGCTGTAGTGAGGCGGGGGTTGGTCTATTCTCCCACGTGTTGGTGACCGGACAGGGGGAAATGGAATAAAGTAACACCAGGGGAGGTTTTGGTCGTAAATTTAGAAGGACTTGTTAGTGTTAGGGGAAAAGGTTGGACTCAGTAATCTTGGAGGTCTCTTCCAACCTAGATGATTCTGTGATTCTGTGATAGCTTCATGGAGCTGCTGAGTGAAATGCAAGGCTAAATGGAAAGGTGTGCCTTCCCATGTAGTGGAGTAGGTTTTATTCAATTGAAAGAGTAGTTTTCCTTCTCCTTATATATATAATAAAGCTTAATATTGGGAATCTTTTTGTCTCTTCCAACATGCATTTCAATGCAAATATGCAATAAGTTCACTAGAAGGTTTTGGCTGACTCAGAGTTCCACAGCAATAAGCATTCATGCTTTATGCTAGACCTTCACATGTTTTATAAAACAGGATTTTAAGGAGAATCAGGTCTTTGTGCTGCAATATTTAGTAAAAATATTTGAGGTGCTTCCATGAAAATTAAACGGTTTAGGCTAGTGTAATAAGGGAGGTTCAAACTGAATATCAGGAAAAGTTTTTTAACCAAGAGAGTGGTCAGGCACTGGAAAAGGCTCCACAAGAAAGTGGGGCATCAAGCCTGCCAGAGTTCAAGAAGCATTTGGACATAACTCTCAGATGCATGATCTGATTTTTTTCTTTTGGGAGGGGAATGGTCCTTCAGGGACCAAGAAATTAGACTCAATGATTCTTGTGGGTCCTTTACAGCTCAGATATTCTATGCTTCTTTGAGTCTATGATAATTTGATAGTCATTCCAAAAGAGTTATTTAGTTGCATGTCTATGATGCCTGCAGTTCATCTCATTTAATGACACAAGTCAATCTAACTCAAACTGGCACTAATGTCTTCAAGCTGGCTTTTGATGTCCTGTGCATTATTTAGTCTCAAGAAAGAGGAACATAGGGATTGGATCAAAAAGTGTCTCAGTCATACAAGTTTCATATACACTAAGTTTATTAAAGAAAAATATAAGAAGTTAAAAATAAGTAAATATTCTATTGAATGTAACTTTTTATCTTTTAAAAATATGAGGCTTTGTATATATGTTAAACTAAAACAAACAAACAAACAAAAACAGTTACACAATTCAAGGTAAACATAATAAATAGTTTATATTTTAAAAAACAGGGATACAAAGATGCTTTTACTTAGCAGCCTGTAATAATTCTCAAAATAAAGTAAATACAAATAAAAAAAAGTAGACTAGTTAATGCTGACTGGTTAATATTTTATTGTTCATCAAGAATAATGAATAATTAGAATCATCTGTTTACAGTTTTCTAACTGGAAAATACAATATTTTGCTCAAATTTGGTAATGTAGTTTGTGTGATGGATTAAAAGAACCTAAAATTCTGTCACAAAATCATTAATAATAAATGCGATAAATGATTGAGTCCCAAATAGGATTCTAATTAAAGTTTGTAATTTATTAAGCCAATAGAGGCAAGCAAACAGCGCTGGGTGCGCCGGGAGTCTCTGCTCCACGAAGACGCACACCTGTTACATCAGGCAGCTAGTTTTTATGCTCCTAGACTAATACATATTCATCACTAGTCCTAGAAAAGGCAGGGTTATTATAATTAGACCCCGGAATCTGAACCTTCTCCCAAATGCATGTGTATTAGTCTCTGGTGGTATCTCTGGGGGTCGCTTGTGCTGAAGGCTCGTAGTCTTCTTCCCAGGCTTTGTCCTTCAGTTGCCCTTCAACTCCCCTTTCTCCTTATTTGGTGATATCTTTGCCAGATATCAGAGGCTTGTGCAGTGGCCCATGCAAAAGTCAGCAGTTTCCAAAAAACTCCTTGGTTCTCTTATCTCCCAGACCCGAGTCTCAATGTTCACCCTTCAAACCTTCTATTTACACAAATTACTGGACACTTCTTTTGCATGATACAAGAACTATGTACACTAATCATTCTGTTTCTCTTAGATATAAGGTATTAGATATTTCATCATGCAGCCCTAGCATTGTTCCATACTAAAACGAATCAAATTCACACATTTCACAATTTGAAAAAAAAAAAAAAAAAAAAAAAACTTTTCCATTTACAAAAACTAATGTTTACAGTATTAAATATTTTTTGGATGGAGTGAGATGATGTAAGATCTTGAAAAATATTTAGTAAAATAAATAAATAAATAAGTAAATATGGTATAGTTTATTGCTCTGAGATTCTCAAAATACAAATGATCCAATAATGTTACAAGAAGGGAAGGAAATATTCAGTTATGCTGAATAGAATCAACCATCTAAGAATAACTTTGATGTTATTTCTTTCCTACTTCCTTGTGTAACATGTACTTCAAAGTCCATTTGTCTGTTTCAAAAGTTATCTACCTCAAACACCCCAGAAAAGCTTTCAATCTTTCATTTGTTATTCCATTTCTTTATTAACATATATCTAAAATGTTTTCCAAACCATCATCTTCCAAGATGGTTATCCTAGCATAAAAGGAGGCAGAGAGCTCAGTTCAGCTCTCAACATATTTCTTTTCATTTTTGTGATGTCTTTGTTTCTACTCCTGGCCTACAAAATCTAGCAAATCCAGCTGAAAATGGGCATGTCCTATGGTGAGATTATATAAAATCACATAGCTTTATATTTAAAATACACTGATTCATTTTTAGTTTCAATCAATATGCAATATACATATAATAATGTATATAGAAGTAGATTTCTCTCATTTTTATTGGGTGGGGGATTATTAATAGTTTATTTTCAATAAATTGAAGTACTGAGTCTAGTGTCTTGTATTTTATTCCTTTTTTCATCTTTTTAAGATACTACATTAAACAGAGTTAAACATATAACACATACACACATAAATACATATACATATATGTATATTCATGTATATATATATGTGTGTGTGTATATGAGACACTTATTGCCCCAACAATGTAAGTATAGAAACAGAACTTCCAAGTGACACCAGAAAAAATATTAATACTTAAAACTGCTGTATGCCTTTATCTACTGCTGATCATTGTTTTCCTTAAAAGAGCTATAAGAGACATTTTGAACAGATGGTAACTGGTTTGCTCTATCCTGCATCTCTTCACAACTGCCACAGAGCTTTGCTATTCATTAATCTTCCATAGACTTCTAGTAGCACAGCTAAATTACACACATACAGACACTGAGGCCAGCACTGCTGTCTAGCTTAAAATTAAACTGAAGTGCACTTTGCCAAGACTTTTAACCAAACTCTACTATAAAACAGTTAGATAAATAAACATTTAGCTTGGATCTTGACACACGAATGTTCACTCCTAAAAAATGGAGCACTAGCTGGTCATTATATCTAGGACATTCTATGCAGCAAGTGTAGCTGTAATTTGTAAGTGGGAATAAAAACAGAAAACATCTGGTTTGAATTCACCTTGACTCATTAAGGTTTAAGGAGAGAGCTATTTCCTCTATGTTCAAAACGACAAGGGGAAAAAATACATATAACCACAATGCCCCTTGTGATCTTTGTATTTGTAATGAGGTCTCTACACAGCAGGTGATAACTAAATAAAATTGTAATCTATTTTCTTGGATTAGACATTAGGCCACAAATGCTAAAATATCCTTGTTGCTTGAAGAACAAACACATGCATCAAATTCCTAACCCTCCATGCCTCATGTTGAATAAAATAGCTCTGGTATATACAGCCTATGAACTCTGCCAAAGTTTCTTCTTATTCTCTAGTTTATTTTTAGTTCTAGTTATAGGTCAAACTTTATTTATTTATTTATTGAATTACTTCTCACAGAAGTGTTCATAACTTTGCTGTCCACCATTTCAGAAAATCAATATTATCACCTGTAGTGAACTTTGCTCTTGATACTGCACAGTGCTTAAAGGTCTGCTGTGCCATTTCCCTCTTCTCCTTCCTCCACCATCACTACATGATGCATATTCAGAAGATATGGTACATTAACAAACTGAACAATACCAGCAACAGCAGTTATGACAGTGTAGATATACATATTACATGTATGAACAGATGTTCCCCAAATCCAAAACTAAAATGTTTCATTGACTAGGGTAACAAAGATGCACTGTAAATAATTACAATGTTCCTTCAGTCTTTCTTTTATGTTCTTTATTCCTTTTGTTTTTCCATGGAAAAATAATGAATATTATGTTTTTATATTTCACAAAGTTTTATTGACTAATCTAACTGTTATCTTACAAATGCAAATTTGAGGTTTTAATTTAGAACTACTGCAATCTTTTAATTGCATCAGTTTTAGTGGAGAATTGGTATTACTGTGCAATCTCTATAATCTCTATAATTATGGAGATTTCTGCAGTGGGAATCATAGAGCTCTAGATATAATATATCTGATTTTTTCCATATACCTTAATATATTTTGTTGCAGAATACCCACAAGTTCAGTTATGAAAAACTGCAATGTTATAAGAGAATTATTTTTGAAAATTATTTATAAATGCTGAATAATTTTAAATATTTTGTCAATATTATTCTATTTAAATATGGCTATATTTCTATTTAGTGTGTACTTTGCACAGATATTTCAATATCCAGTGTCTCATATTAATGCAAAGTAAAGCAATTGTCAATTAAATTACTAACATCTTCTGAACTTGCTACATAATACTGCATACAAATAACATTCCTGCACTAAGTAGAACTGCTTGTAATCTATACCAGAAAAATTACTTGTCACTAAAAAGTTGTAAGATTTTCTTTATATTTTTTTATTATTATTATTTCTATATTTTTTTTTCTCACAGTTTATTCTTTGGTTATTGATCATAAAATAATAAATAAATAAATAAATAAATAAACAACAACAGTGTGAGCACAATCAGTGAATAATTCCTCCTGAATTTTAGGCAGTTTTTCTAAATTTGTAGACAGAATGAAACAACGTTCAAAGAGTCAAGAAGTCATGATCTTTCACTTCCTAAGGTTTTTGTGGTATTAGAGAATATGACTAATATGACTTTTTAATATAAATTTGGTTACTATATTTTTAGTGGAAAACAAAGAATAGGTTGCACAGTACAGCTAATATCTGTTGAATTATTTCTTCTTGTGGTTTTTGAGAGGTTGGGAGAGCAAGGGGCTGGTAGGGCTAAGAAGCACTTTGTGAGAAACTGCCATCTCATGGTTAACAGATAGAAACACAATTAAAACTACTGAACACTTACCAAGTCCAAGGATTCCAATGATTCTTCAAGCTTGTAGACTAAAAACAGAATGCTACCTTAGATTTTCCTCCACAGAAATTATTTGTCACTTTGATTGCTGTCTAAGGCTGTATCTATACTAATGGACAGACTGATTGGACCATTCCTTGACATGCATTATTAGTATTACATTCATACTAATAAACTGATACCTTCTAAAACTGAAAACTATAACCACAGTGTGTTTTGGGAATTGTCCTTTTCTCAAACTGTGATTGGGAGTTTTTTGTTTGTTTGTTTGTTTGTTTGTTTTTGTTTTTGTTGTTGTTGTTTTTGTTGTTGTTTTTGTTTTTTCAACAAGCCAAAAACATGCAAGAAATGACTCAATGGTGTAGACTACACTACTTCAGCTGACAGAAAAAGTTCCTTGGCCCTATTTGATATACTACTATAGATGCAGCCCAAAAGACCAATAAGCAGAACCTTGACACGATTGTTGTCTGTTGCTACTGTTGCATAGGAAAGATAACTTTTCACTCTTTTTGTATATGAGTTTTGAATGTGATTTTATGTTTAATAAGGGTCAATGAAAGGCTCACTACCTGGAGTAGATGTGGAAACTATGAGTAATATAAGTAGTCTACTTCTCCAAAATAAATACATAAGTAAGAACACTAAGAAATACAAACCAGCAATATCTGTATATTATTACTTTTTATTGTTTTACTAGTATACTCCAGTAAATATGCAGGAACTTTACAGACAAGTGGAAGACATTCCTAACTTGAAAATCATGCACTAGAAGACAATAGAATTAACAACATTATATGCTAAGACCTGGATAAAGGAATATAATAAGAGGTGAGAGAGAGAATATTTTCTTAGAGTGGATTGACAGAGACTGACAAAATAATGATGTAATTACTGCATTTTGCTATTTTGGTACCAATATTAAAGAGATTATTTCAACCTTATGGAACAGGTTTTTTTTTTTTTTTTTTTTTTTTTTCCCTGAAGAAAGTTTAGGAGGAAAAACACTTTAAGTTTCTTTTTACAGCGAGTAATAATTTTACAAAAAGTAATTGTAATAATGTATGTTCTAAAACCAACTATGCTGAGCACAACAACTTGTCTTTGTTTTTAACTCTAGATGAAATTTAAACAATTAGAGGTTAATAAAGAAAAAAATGTTTTGAAGAGAGATTATAGCATGATAGTGAATTTATCTACTAATTGTCTAAGGGTAAATTCAGAGAAAGCTGCTTTTGTTGGATTTTGTTATCTAACTGAGAGTAATGAGTTTCAGATTGTTTTTCTGCTGATAATCAAGTTACTCATCAGGTTCTTTAAGGATTAGGTATCATTAGATGCTTGATAAATATATGACTCATTATTTAAGCATTTTTTGGTCAGTAATGTGCAATATATACCCTCAGTCTAGTATCAACTTTCTATTCAAGGGCTAGTATGGGATGGAATATATTTTCCTGTTAGAGGAAGTACCTTGGGGGCCATGTATAAGGAAAGATCTGCAATATTTTCTCATGACTCTTAGGGCCGAAAGGCCCTAATATAACAGATGTGACAAAAGTGGTCTAAGCCTCCCTAATGTGTTTGGAAACAGTTTTTGTCTTGTGTGCTTGCATTCCAGAACTTTTAAATGTAAATGAACCCAAACAACTCTTCTTGAGAAAAGGTTTCTTGAGAGCGTGGAAGATAGCTTCCTGACACAGCTGGTTAGTGAGCCTATTAGGGGAGGTGCCCTGCTTGACCTTCTGCTCACAAACAGAGAAGGACTGGTGGGAGATGTGGCAGTCAGGAGCTGTCTCGGGCAGAGTAACCATGAAAAGGTAGAGTTCTCTCCTCTTGGTGAAATCAGGAAGGCTATCAGTAAAATTGCTATCTTGGACTTACGGAAGGCAGACTTTGTGCTGTTCAGGACATTGGTTGGCAGAGTCCCTTGGGAGGCAGTTCTGAAGGGCAGAAGAGTCCAGGGAGGGTGGACTTCAAGAAGGATTTCCTTCCTGAAGGCTTCAAGAAGGAAATCTTAAAGACTCAGGAGTGGTCTGTCCCCACATGCCGAAAGACAAGCAGGCGCGGAAGAAGACCGGCCTGGCTGAACAGAGAGCTGTGGTTAGAGCTTAGGAAAAAAAAAAAAATGGTTTATGATCTTTGGAAAAGAGGGTGGACCACTCAAAAGGTTTATAAGGATGTTGTAAGGCTATGTAGGGACAAAATTAGAAAGGCCAAAGCTCATCTGGAGCTCAATTTGGCTACTGCTGTTAAAGATAACAGAAAATGTTTTTATAAATACATTAACACAAAAAGAACTAAGGAGAATCTCCATCCTTTACTGGATGCAGGGGGGAAAACTAGTGACAAGAGATGAGGAAAAGGCTGAGGTGCTTAATGACTTCTTTGCCTCAGTCTTTAGAAGAAAGACCAGTTGTTCTCTGAATACCCAGTACCCTGAGTTGGTGGGAGGGGATGGGGAGGAGGATGTGGCCCTCATAATCCACAAGGAAATGGTTGGTGACATGCTACAGCACATGGATGTACGCAAGTCGATGGGGCTGGATGGGATCTACCCAAGGGTACTGCGAGAACTGGCAGAAGAGCTGCCCAAGCCACTTTCCATCATTTTTCAGCAGTCCTGGCTATCAGGGGAGGTCGCAGTTGACTGGCGGCTAGCAAATGGGATGCCCATCTACAAGAAGGGCCACAAGGGTAGACCCGGGAAACTATAGGCCTGTGAGTTTGACTTCAGTGCCAGGGAAGCTCATGGAGCAGATTATCTTGAGTGTCACCACGCAGCACTTGAAGTGCAACCAGGCAATCAGGCCCAGTCAGCACAGGTTTATGAAGGGCAGGTCCTGCTTGACTAACCTGATGTGTGGTTAGAAAGCTGCCTGGCAGAGAAGGACCTGGCAGTATTGGTTGACAGTCGGCTGAATATGAGCCAGCAGTGTGCTCAGGTGGCCAAGAAGGCCAGCAGCATCCTGGCCTGTATAAGAAACAGTGTGGCCAGCAGGGCTAGGGAGGTGATCGTCCCCCTGTACTCGGCTCTGGTGAGGCCGCACCTCGAGTACTGTGTTCAGTTTTGGGCCCCTCGCTACAAGAAGGACATGGAGGTGCTTGAGCGAGTCCAAAGAAGGGCTATGAAGCTGGTGAGGGGCCTGGAGAACAAGTCTTACGAGGAGTGGCTGAGGGAGCTGGGACTGTTTAGCCTGGAGAAGAGGAGGCTCAGGGGTGACCTTATTGCACTCTACAGGTACTTGAAAGGAGGCTGTAGCGAGGTGGGGGTTGGTCTGTTCTCCCACGTGCCTGG
>NW_023303036.1:0-3102 GCF_011077185.1 Oxyura jamaicensis
GCAGAGGAAGTAAGGCTAAAAGCAGGATTGCTACCCTGGACTTTCGAAAAGCCAACTTTGACCTCTTCTGGGACATGCTGGGGAGCATCTCATGGGCTAGGTTGCTTGAGGGCAAGGGTGCTTGTGAGAGCTGGGCTACATTTAAACAGCACTTCTTCCATGCTCAGGATCGGTGCATCCCAAAGAATAGGAAATCAGGGAAGGGGGGCAGGAAACCTGCATGGATGAGCAAGGAGCTCATCGATAAGATCAAAAGGAAGAGGAAGGTCTATGAAATGTGGAAAAAGGGCCTGTCCTCTTGGGAGGAGTATAGACATGATCTCAGGGCCTGCAGGGACACGACGAGGAAGGCTAAAGCCCACCTAGAGATGAGGCTTGCAAAAGAGATAAAGGATAATAAGAAGGGTTTTTTTAAGCATGTAAACAGCAAAAGGAAGACTAGGGATAATGTGGGTCCCTTGCTGAACGAGACAGCAGGGGGGTCCTGGTCACGGAAGATGCCGAGAAGGCAGAGGTACTGAATGCTTTCTTTGCTTTAGACTTTGCTTCAAGGACGGCAGAGGTACTGAATGCTTTCTTTGCTTTAGACTTTGCTTCAAGGACATCCCCCTGGGACTCCTCGCCCCTGGCAAGAGGACAAAGGGTCTGGGAAATGGAGGGCTCCCCCCTGGTAGACATGAGAGTGGTTCAAGAGCGTCTGAGTGGGCTCAACGCACACAAATCCATGGGTCCTGATGGGATGCATCTGCGTGTGCTAAGGAAAGGTCCTGGAGAACGGGTGAGGTGCCTGAAGACTGGAGGATAGCCAATGTCAATCTGGTCTTCAAGAAGGGCAAGGAGGAGGATCTGGGAAACTACAGGCCAGTCAGTCTCACCTCTGTCCTTGGAGAGGTGTTGGAGCAGCTTGTTTTGGATGCCATCTCCAAGCAATTGGAAGAGAAGAAGGTTATGAGGAGTAGTCAGCATGGATTCACCAAGCGGAAGTCGTGCTCAACCAACCTCGTTGCCTTCTATGATGGCATCAATAGCTGGGTAGATGGGGGGAAAGCAGTGGATGTGATCTACCTTGACTTTAGCAAGGCTTTCGATACTGTCTCCCATGACATCCTGCTAGCAAAGCTGAGAAAGTGTGGGATAGATGAGTGGACGGCAAGGTGGGTTGAGAATTGGCTGACTGGCCGAGCTCAGAGGGTGCTGATCGGCAGAGCAGAGTCTGGCTGGAGGCCTGTGACTAGCGGTGTTCCCCAGGGGCTGGTGCTGGGTCCGGTCTTGTTCAACATCTTCATCGACGACCTTGATGAGGGAATAGTGTCTGCCCTCAGCAAGTATGCCAATGACACAAAGCTGGGAGGAGTGGCTGACACACCAGAAGGCTGTGCTGCCATTCAGCGAGACCTGGACTGGCTGGAGAGATAGGCAAGAAGAAACCAGATGCGGTTTAATAAGAGCAAGTGTAGAGTCCTGCACCTGGGAAGGAACAACCGGAAGTATCAGTACAGGCTGGGGGATGACCTGCTGGAGAGGAGCTCTGAGGAGAAGGACCTGGGGGTCCTGGTGGACTACAAGTTGACCTTGAGTCAGCAGTGTGCCCTGGTGGCCAAGAGGGCTAATGGGATCCTGGTGTGCATTAAAAGGAGTGTGGCCAGCAGGTCAAGGGAGGTGATCCTCCCCCTCTACTCTGCCCTGGTCAGGCCTCACCTGGAGTACTGTGTCCAGTTCTGGGCTCCCTGGTACAAAAAAGACAGGGATCTCCTGGAAAGAGTGCAGTGGAGGGACACAAATATAATACGAGGCCTGGAGCATCTTCCCTATAAAGAAAGGCTGAGAGACCTGGGTCTGTTCAGCCTGGAGAAGAGGAGACTGAGGAGGGATCTTATCAATGTGTACAAATATCTGAGGGGTGGGAGACAGAAGGATGTAGCTCACCTCTTCTCAATGGTTTGTGGGGATAGGACAAGGGGCAATGGCCGCAAAATAGAACACAGGAAATTCTGCACCAACATGCGAAAGAACTTCTTTACGGTGAGGGTGACAGAGCACTGGAACAGGCTGCCTAGAGAGGTTGTGGAGTCTCCTTCTCTGGAGATATTCAAGGCCTGTCTGGACGCCTACCTGGGCAGCCTGCTCTGAGGATCCTGCTTTGCAGGGCGGTTGGACCCAATGATCTTTGGAGGTCCCTTCCAACCCTTACAGTTCTGTGATTCTGTGATTCTGTGATTCTGTGAAATATGGAAAATATCTTTGCAAAACAAAACAACAACAAAAGAAACAAAAATCAAGACAAAACAACAAGAGTTAAATTATATTTTTAATTTGTATTTTTATTAAAAAAAAAAAAAAAAAAAAAAAAAAAAGGTGACATGGACGTTAACAATACTACTTAACTCCTTGGAAGTAGTTTTGTTCATTCTAGAAAGACTGCTATGCGATGAGGTAGAATCACTAGAAAACAAGGTAATCTGATTACCAGAATTTAAACTGACAAGGTAATCACAGAACTAGATGAGTGATCTGGAAAACAGAACCTAAAGAAAAATTGAAAATAGAAACCCAAAAGCTTTTTGAAAAATATTTAGTCCACTAGGAAATTTATGATTAGAAGACATCTTCTCAGAAAGAGTAGTCAGACATTGAAACGGGTTACCCAGGGAGGTGGTGGAGTCACCATCCCTGGGTGTGTTTAAGGAAAGGTTGGATGTGGTGCTTAGGGACATGATATAGTGGGTGATATAGGTGGTAGGGATATGGTTGGACCAGATGATCTTGAAGGTCCTTTCCAACTTTAATGATTCCATGATTCTATTCTATGATTCTACCCATCTACTCCATCCTTGTGAAACCCAACTGGAACCTGTTCAGCTCTGGAGTTAACAGCAAAAGAAAGACATGGACTTTTAAGAGTGGATCTGGAGGAGGGCCATAAAGATGATCATACAGATGGAGCACCTCTCTGATAAAGAGAGGCTGAAAGAGCTGGAGTTCAGCCTAGAGAAGAGAAACCTGATGAGAAGAGAAGCCTTGACTAACCTGATCTCCTTCTATGACAAGGTGACACGCTTAGTGGATGAGGGAAAGGCTGTGGATCTGGTCTACCTTGACTTC
>NW_023303037.1:0-10433 GCF_011077185.1 Oxyura jamaicensis
TAGTCCTCCTGAGTGGCCCGCCCTCTTTTCCAAAGATTATAAACCCTTTTTCTCCTTAGCTCAAGCTACAACTCTCTGTTCAGCCAGGCCAGTGTTCTTCTGAGCTGGCTCGTCTTTGGGCACGTTGGGACAGACCACTCCTGGACTCAGATCTTTACAAAAGAGTTGATTGGCCTTCAATCAATTTTTTCAGAATCCATATCTTATTAGTTCTGCATGAATACTGGAATGATCCTTGTAGGTTTTTAAAAAAGGCGTTTTGGATCCTAATTGTTCTATACTGGTATGTTCAGTGTTTGGAAGAGATGCTAAGTAGACTGTCAATTAGATTATCAAATTAATTTACCTGATTTGCCATACAAATGGAAAATCTGAAGGCATCTAAAAGTAGCTCCTCTGGAGTTCAGTATGGGCCTGTTGTCTTTCTCCCTTCTCCTTTATACACATGCATTTTGCAGCAATGACGGTAGTAGAAGTAACTCCAGTCTGGATACCAGATATCACCTATATGCTGATGACACTACATAATAGCTTTGACCCAGCACCTCATGAAATTGGATCACCTTTGCAAGAAGACTTTGTGGTATTTCAGAAGCGCTTGATGAGTAATAACTTAGTGCTAAACTTTGAGGAAAAATTATAAAATTCACCTTTAATTCAAAATTAAGAACATTAGTGGCTCAGTTGCTGTTAGGTAATGCATATATATATATATATATATATATATATTCCTTTGGAGCTATCCAATTACTTTAAATACCTTGTTATTTTCCCATCTAACTTGGTTTTTACCTGGCCTGAAGTTAAGAATTTCAACATAGTCCTCTGTATCTGAATACATTATCTTTCAGGAACAACTGTCACTGTCCTTCATGTAATCACTAGAAAATGATTTTCTGAGCAAATTCAAATAAAGAGCTCCAGATCTAAGGATCACATATTGATTCATAGAGGGTGCATACTTGATGTCTGTTACAGTGGGTATAAAACCTTTTGAGCTAAAGCCCACTGCAAGTCAATAATACTTTTGCTGTCTTACAGATCTGTGACATGGCTAGACCATTTGTACTTTGTATAGTGACATGTTAAAACTTTAACAGTGCCCTCATCTGTGCCACAGACCTGCAGAATTTCTGCTTTCTTCTGCTTTATTTTCAGTGTAGTAAAAGTACATTTTCCTGACCTTTGCTTAAGAGCTTTATAAATCAGGTTGGAGAGGGGCAAGGTTTTAATGCCTATTCTTTTTTTTTTGCTAAAATAGTTCTGGGTGGCATTGCTGGACATATTAGTTAAAACTGTTTTTCTTGACACTGATGTTTCTTGATCTTACAGTATATCTTCATGGCTTGCATATTCACATATTCACATCAAAATTCTTTTCAGTTTCTCAGTGTTTATTTTATTTTATTTTAATTTATTTTTATTTTATTTTATTTTTTACAGGAAGCAATGATAAAATTCCAGAAAGTTAATTGATTATTAATTTTCTATAGTGTCACAAAGAATTCTAACCTGTAGAAAAGTTTAGAAAGCATATAGTTTCCTATTAGAAAGCATACGTTTCCTATACTGTTATTCTTTTGGTAGGCAGATTCTGTTGATTTAAATCATGCTACATTCATTAAACATTTTTAATAACATTTGTGATGTTAAAGATCTCTCGTGAATGTTAAATGTGGTGGTTACAATTACACTACCCCAAGCAGAGAATGTTTCCACAGTTATTACAAGACTCCTCGAGAATAAAGTTTTCATTATTTCTATTGTTATTTTAAATAAATTATATTTTTCCGGTAACAGTATGAAGAGTATTAGTTTCAGTACTGATGAGAGGAGAGAATTATCATAAAAAGCATAGAAAGGAAATGGGTGGGGGGTGGGGGGGGTCACGCTGAACAATATGTTCATATGGTGTCACGCTGAACAATAAAACTTGGGGAGTTGGCTGGGGGATTGGCATTGCTGAACATCAGTCAGATGGTGGTGAGTAACTGCATTGTGCATCATTTGCTTTTTATATTCTTTATTCATCATTAATATTATTATGTATTATTATTATTATTATTATCCTTCTTTTTCTGTCCTATTAAACTGTCTTTATCTCAGTCCATGAATGTACATTTTTTCCAATTCTCTTCCCCATCCCACTGTGGAGGAGTGAGAAAATGGCTGTGTGAGGCTCACCCACCTGCCACAGTAAATCACAGCAGGAAATTATACTTAAAATGAAATAATAATCATACATGAATTTCATCACAGAATTACTCTTTAGTCACAGTCCTTCTGTACAAGGACAATACAGAATATCTCTACATTAGCTAGAAATTAACTAGTAATTCAGCACAGTAGGAACAGATAGGTCATGCAGTTGGTGGAGATGTCCCATTATATGCATTTAAAGGTATGTAGATTTCCTTGAATCAACCGTGGCTACTACATATTAAGTTTGAAGATTTCAAAAAGAAAGCAGTTTTACAAAATGAAGTTTCCTCAGCCATCATCCTTCCACGGACCTTATTAAGAGTTCTCACTCTGTTGCAAACATCTCAAATCTCATGCAGGAGATGATCTCATATGGTGGTCCTTGACAAGGGGCCCCCATCTGAAAACTGTATTTCTGCATCTGTTCCAATTCCAATGACATTGAATGTGTGCTGTTTAACCTGTCTCTATTTTGGGTGTCAGCAATGTTTAAGCAGAACCTGACTGAATAAACAACTAAAAAAAAAATGTATAATACAGTGATACACTTCCTAAACTAGAAGATAGAGCATGAACACCTGGGGTTAGTGATGTATGCTCTGACCAGGGGTGGACCAAGGAACTATGTTTGGATGTGCCTCTTTGAAGGACACAGAGAATGAAACCTGGAATTGTGTTGGAAGATACCCTCTCTGGCTTTATTCTGTAATGGATGGATGTCTGCAGCTGCACTCCACAACTGCAGTTGCTCTCTCCTGTCCTCATGGACATCATCTTCATCTTGAATATTCTTTGTAGTTTTCTACCAATTCTCTTGCACTCAGCAGAAGTCATGTAGTTAGCAACTTCTTTATTCTATTTCCCAAGAACATCTTGGTGCTTAAATGCTAGATGTCCATGTGCAATGGTGTTTTTTTTCCTGGATCCATGTTGTAACTTGATGGATTTTCTATATGTGACAGGGTAGACCTTACTATAAAGAAATTAAATAATATAAATTATTTATTAAAATGCAGTTAGCAGAAATAATTGGACTATTGCTGAAGTGACGGCAATAGAGATAAGATAGGTAAAGGGAGGAGAGGATAGGGAAGGACTTCCAGAGTTGCAAAGTATTTAGGCTGATGAGAAACATCAGACATGAAGGTGTATAAGGATCTTCCTTTCTATAGAACAAGAAGCACTTCAGGGCGACACAGGAACCTGAGGCTCCAAAAGCTCTTTAAGTACAAATATGGGAGGTATGTACAAGAAGAGGCTGAGAATTGCATTGAGAATTAGATCAACATGCTTAGTAGAGAGAGAAATAGTACTCCTCTGAAATAACATGAAAAAGAATGGAAGACCTCTTATAAGCCAAGGTTAGCAGAATATAGGCCCCTCTCCCAAAAGCAAATGAAATATAGGTAAGCACTGATGTGCACATCCAAGAAAAAGTCAACCTGGTTGAAAAGTCAGATTTCTTGAATGTATATCTTAGGAGCTAGTATTTTATTGAAAAGCAGTTTGGGATTCCTTCCTATCAGCCTGGGTAAGTCATTTGCTGATCAATAGTGCAGAGATAATAATATTAATATCAGTAACATTTGCTTTACCTTCTTACTTTTTTTTTTTTTTTTTTACTAAGAGTATTCTAAAATTGCTCTATAGAAAAATTTACTTCATGGGGAACATAGATGCATCATCATTAGGGGCCTTTAGGCAGTTGATGAGTTCAGAACAAGTATAAACAATAATACCAGTAGTACCATGCCTGCTAGATCAGGCAACTTCTGAGCTCACCCAATTCCTCAATTTCATACGTATACCTAAAATAGTCATAGTTTTAGTTCAAAGCTTATTCTTTTGGGATTATTGAAAAATTGTATGCTAGTACTATTAAATACAACTAATTAGGGAGATATCCAGTGTAGATTCACTGTTATGTAAAGCATATTAAATGTTCCATCTATTTGAATTAACATTTATATTTAGATTACAGATTTGAGGGCAGGAGTGGGGGCCAGGGAGGGGGTGGATGAAGAGGTCTTTGTTTTTAAGAAATAGTATGAAAAGGTTTCACCACCAATTATGAAGGCTATTTTCTCTATCCTTCTGTTTAGCTACGTGGAGTGTGCTGAGCAATATAGCACAGGAATGCTGTAGGAGGGAATTTGAGGAAATCCTCTAAGTGCTGTGACAGAAGATTATCTGGATGCAAGTTCCTAGTCAGAATAGATTTTCTGTCTATCAAATGAGATCTAAGACAGTTCTTTCAACAATCATTAATTCTCATAGCATTCAGGCTTCTTAGTAGTTCACCAAGCACTGAATAAAAGCTTTTTATGAGACTGACTGACCAGGACTGTAACCAGCTCTGAAGCTTTTATCAGTAATTAAACAGAAACATACAGGCTGAAGGTTCCCATGAGTAATAGGGTAATGATTTGCCCTCCCCTCCTTTTTTTTTTTTTTTTTTTTTTTTTTCTCTTACATAACTTTTTTCAGTATGACAAGTAAAATGCTGGGCATGTCCGATTTTGTTACCTTGACTACTGCAGCCACTTACTATATATAACCCTTTGTTTCTGTTATTTCACCCCTCAACTTCATCTAGCAACTGTTACTAAAATTATCATTTTGGTTCTCAGATGGTATCATTCCACTGCTCTAAGTACCTGCATTGCTCTCTTGTTTTCTTCCATATATCTATCCACTTGACAAGGCCTTTTAGAATCCTGCTTTTTTTTTTTTTCTTTTTTTTTTCTTTTTTTTCTTTTTTTTTAATAATATTTAAAGCTCTTCAAGTTTGCTTTTCTCTGGGTCACCTTTCCTGGACACAGTTGTTGAGAAATTTTCATCTCTCTGAGTTTTCAACTCAGTACCAAATAAATGGAAGATGGAAGAACACACAGTGTATCTGTGCTATGTCCTCTCTCGTATTCTTCACATGACATACAAGATACTGTAGGAGCTCAGGAAAACCACGAGACAAAGAACCTACATTACAACTGTGCACTTACTTATTTTGTCAATTCCCTAGCTAGATAAAATATTAAAAAGAAACTATGTGGGGCAAGATTTTTTTTTTTTTCCTTAATGTTACAATAATAAGATTTCTTTTGCTTTTGCTTTTAGTTGAAACACTTTTTTTTTTTTTTTTTTTTTTTTTTCAGTGGAAAATCTCTGCAGAAATTCATTTCAAAAGAAATAATCAACATGCCAAAAATAGATATTTTACTTTTACAGCTTTTCATCCTTTTTTTGTTTCTGGCTGGAACATTGGAACACCGAACATGAATTTCCAAGTAGTCACATTTTTCATTGAAATAAATAAAAACAAATCCATTGAATCCGGTTGGTAGTCTCAATCTGTATAACATCTTTGCCTGAGGATATGACTGTGCATGCAAATCTTCCTGCTAGTAATGATACATAATACCCCTGTGAGAGTAATATTGTTCTAGCTCCTAAGACTACTGCTATTTAATGTGTGCTTAAAATAGACCCATGTTTTATGGGTGAGCTTAGCAAAGTTACAAACACAAACACTGTGCTTAGAGGTTCACTTACACCTCTCTCAGTTTGGATTTTTGGCTGTACTGAACTGATTTTTGGGACTCTTATATCACCTTCCAGTATCTCACATTTTTTCATACTATTTTTTCTTGATGTATAACTAGAGTTCCTTCAAGTATAAACTGGTATTGAGAATTTCACAAAATAATAGACTAACCTACAGGATTAAAAACATCTTCTGAATTCCTTCTCCAAAGCTTTTTTGAGTACATCTGTCAGGTACCTTTGCTATTTGCCTTCAAATGCTCTTTCAAGGGGGAAGAATACACAAGTTGTTGTGTTTTTATTTTATTATTTTTTCATCTGAGAGATAGCAAACAATTTGACAAAATTTACCCATGTTGCAAATAGATAAGCAAGGAATCATTAGACATTTTGGAAGCAATATCTAGTCTTAGAAAGTAAATTACAAATGAATTCAAGATGGCACAGATGAATTGATTTTCATACAGTGGTATCAGCATGGGAATTTAGCCAAGTGATAACATTAGAAGTCAATTTACAACTTTAAAAAATTCTTTTCTTGATAGTAACACACTTGAGGTTTAGGGGTTAAGAGAGGTGAGCCAGGCAGACATGAGAGGGTTATCTGTTGCTGGGTGGAAGCTTTTTCTTTTTTCACTTTTTGTGATGTGAAAAAAATCCAGAGAAAGTTCAAACTCAAAATGAATTGATAGTCTTTCCCTGCAGCTTTTGAAGTAATAAATTATGAGAAAAACAAAAAAGTCTTACCACACATCTGGAAGAAGATTCTGGAAAACAAAACAAGACAAGCCAACCTTTTCATATTTTTAGAGAAAGGAACAGTTAGCACATTAGCTAAGGCCAAGAATGGTTTCTTCCAGACCAAGCTATGACAATAAATCACTATTCTAGTTGCTCATCTTCTGTGCCCGTCTAGAAGTTATTGCCACCACTGATCTTTCAGAAGCTCAGTTCATACGTATACCTTACAGTACGCTTCAATTGAGAACAATCAGACAAGCTGGAGCCAACATATCCTGTGTAGAGAACGCTGGCTGATTTTTGCCTGAAGAAAATGAAAGACACTTACTGTTCTGCTGGCAGCAATAAAGAACTGGAAGTAATCTCTTCCACTGGCATGTCTGTGTCGACTGGGAGGGCATTTGTCCAGGTTGTTGGATAGACTTATTCTGTTTCCCTTGCTATTACCAACTAATACCATTTAATGCAAGTATTGTCATAGAGATAGCACTGTGACATATCAAGACATTTTTCTTGATAATGCAGTCACCTTGACATAACTGCTATTCTACAAACAGTCCCAAGAATGTCAGTACATAACACATTGTTAGAAACCTATCAATTTCAGTACCAGAGCCAAAACTATTAATCAGAGGTATAATCAAAATATTACATCCGAGGAACTTTCAAATATTAAGAAGGTATTTTGTTTAAAAAGAAAACATATATATATATATATATATTCTACTAGATTTCCACTTTCACTGTCTAAGGATATGTATCGGTAAATTAAACAGAGTAGTCTGAACCTTCACAGATGAATCCTTAGAAGCCCTGAATTCGTCAAAGTTTTGGGGAAGGCAAAGAATGATGTGTATTACAGGCCTGTAAAGTGGATTCAAATATAATTTCTGGAAATATTCCCTCTTTTAAAGGCACAGTCAAGTCTCTCTTTAGAGATATAATTAAACGAAATGAAATTTAAGAGGGCATGGACTTGAGAGAGGGAATGAAAGAGCTTAGATAATTAAGGGCCCGACTGAACATATTTTTTTTTAGGATCACAGGATAATTCCTGCTAGGAGGGATTTTAGAGATTCTCAAGTCCAATTTCTTGCTCATATCAGGGTCACCAGGGAGATCAGACCAGGTTGCTCAGGGTTTCATGAGTCAGCACTTCAAAATCTCCAGGGATGGACACTGTACAACCTCTGTAGGCAACTGGTGCCACTGCCTGACTGTCTTCACAGGGAAGAAAAAGCACAACACAAAAACTCCTTGTCGTTATACTTTGTTTCAACTTATGCCTGTTGCCTCTTACCTTCCTAGTCTGCATACCTGTGCCCAGAGAGCAGCTCTGTCTGCTTGATGACTTCAGCATAGGCAACGGGGGCTGCTGTTAGGTCCCCTGAAGCCATTTCTGCTCCAGGCAGAACAAGCACAGCACCTCTCCTTGCCTCTCCTTATGGGGCAAGTGCTCCAGCCCCGGCTCCCATCTCAGTGTTCTCTACTGAGAATATCATCAGTGTATTTCTTATATTGGAGGGCTGCCCACTGGGGAGTCAGGAGAGTTCTGGCCAGCCATGTGGGAGTGAGTAAGATGGTCTGTACCTGCAGCTGGAGTGGCAGCTGGCCCTGGCTCTCATATGTCCAGGGGCCAACAACAGGGAGACTGGGATACAGGGCAGATTGAGAGACTGAGCAGAGCAATAATTTTGTTTAGGGCAGTAAGATGCATTTTTAATTATATTTTTATTTCAAAAAATATTTTTTTTAGAGAAGGAAGAAGGTTGACCTGATCAAAGAAAAAGTATGCATCAGATCATAAGTTTATATACATCAACAAATCTCTTTTAATACCATATATATGTTAGATAACATTATATTTCAAAAGCATTTGTAATAATGTGATCTTTGATCAGACACAGGAGGATGGCAGTATGAGAAAACACGCCATGATCTGGTAGGTGAGCAAATGGATTGTACTTCTCTCATGGTTTCTAATTTTAAATAACTGAAAAAGAACACAAAGCTCTGCAACTGTTGTTTTTTAAGCATTCTGTCTCACAAAGAATAGATCTAAAAATATATATACTAAAAAAAAAAAGAAAAAAAAAAAGAACAACAAAAAAAGAACATAAACTTACTAAATAACATGTCGTCTAATTTCTTCAAGTATTCACTCTCCTGAAAGGGATTATTTCAATGCACTTTTTTAATATTAGAATGTACTTTGGCATGTGAAGTTTATTTCAGCAACACATGAAACTAAAGCTGCAGTAGACTAAATTGTAGCCCCAAATCAAATACTACTAACCTAATTAACAAGTAGAATTAAGAAACATCAAGTAGTCATCAAGAAGATTTTCCTTTTCATTAATCTCTCTAATCATATAACCCTCAGAGTACCAACCAAGTTGCTTGGTCACATCAAATATTATGAGGATAATTAAACTAAAGAGAGAACTGAAATTCTTTTTAGTATTCACTCATTCAAAAGTAATAAAACCTAGAAGTGTCAGTGTTTCACAGTAAAAGGGTTTCTGAATTTCCTACTAAATCTTCCAGGCCACAAACTGGATGCATCCAAAATTTGATTTCCTCCAATGTTTGGCAGAGTAGTACCTCCCAACTGATAGATATGAGCTCTGCCTGGGCAGTCAGACTATTCACATTTTCTAACTCCTAAGGGGTGTCTTAATGACTTAGATGTAATCTCTTTCTTAAATGTTTGTTATTAATTGCAATTCTGTTGTATATTTATCTTCATATTTATGTTCAGACTTTAATCAATTATTTGATCTGTCTTCCTTTCTTGGCCCCAGAAATAACACGAGAGTTTCCTGGTTCCAAAAGCCATATGGAAGATGTTTCTTTAGTCTCTTTCTAGGAACCAGAAAGTTTTATTTAAGCTTATTTGCACGTAATTCTAAATAAATAAATAAATAAATAAAGTTTTAAAAGTGTTTTACTCCTTTAGCTTCTAACTTCTCTAAACTTCTAAACCTGGTCTGGAGGTTAAGACCAGGTTGGATGAGGCCCTGGGCAATCTGATCTAGTGGCTGTTATCCCTGCCCATGGCAGAAGCATTGGAACTAGGTGATCTTTAAGGTCCCTTCCAACCTGAACCATTCTATGAATCTATGAAAATGATAGGAGAGCAATATTCTGAGATAGAGCACTGCATAATTTATGGCAGTAACACAGTGAAAGAAATCTGTGTCTCAATTTCGAAGGACTTTCTTCTCATCTTAGACATACCTGGCAGATGAAGAGCATGTTTCTTGTCAGTGGAAAGGCCAACAAGGGAAGCATCCTTGTGGGGTCTGTTATAGACCGCCAAACCAGGATGAGGGGACGGTTGAGAAGTTCTACAGGCAGCTGGTGGAAGTTGTGAAATCGTCAGCGCTTTTTCTTGTCGGGGACTTTAACTTCCCAGACATATCTTGGAAGCACAACACAGCCCAGAGAAAACAGTCCAGGAGGTTTCTGGAGAGCATGGAAGATAACTTCCTGAAGCAGCTGGTTGGTGAGCCTACCAGGGGAGGTGCCCCGGTAGACCTTCTGTTCACTAACAGAGAAGGACTGGTGAGAGACGTGCTGGTCGGGGGCTGTCTTGGGCAGAGTGACCACAAAATGGTAGAGTTCTCGATACTCGGCGAAGTCAGGAAGGGGATCAGTAAAACCGCTGTCTTGGACTTCCAGAGGGCTGACTTTGAGCTGTTCAAGACACTGGTTGGCAGAGTCCCTTGGGAGGCGGTACTGAAAGATGGAGGAGCCCAGGAGGGCTGGGCGCTCTTCAAGAAATAAATCTTAATGGCTCAGGAGTGGTCTGTCCCCACGTGCCCAAGGACGAGCCAGCTCAGAAGAAGACTGGCCTGGCTGAGCAGAGAGCTGTGGCTCGAGCTTAGGAGAAAAAAGAGGGTTTATAATCTTTGGAAAAGAGGGCGGGCCACTCAGGAGGACTA
>NW_023303038.1:0-1402 GCF_011077185.1 Oxyura jamaicensis
AAGTTTATGCAAAACTGCACAGACTGCCAGGTAAACCCGTGTGAAAAACATTTACCGTATGGAATATTTTCCATGGATTGCCACACAATACTTCAAGAAACCAGCTGTTTTTTCAAAGAACCTCCTTTCAAACAAAACTCTTACCTGGAACGAGAGGCGGACTGTTTTCCACTGATCGCCCCAGGGTACCGCTAATATGGAGAGGGCTGTGCTAGAGAAGCCCAGGACAAGAAAAGTCCCAATCCGGGGAGACAAAGAGGACATTCATTACTAAGCTTTGGCATCTCTGCATAGGGTGTGCAATCTATTGGCCTGCCAATCTTCTTCAAGTAGCTTGGACTCAATAAATTTGGGATGCACAAGCTTGGCTGTGCCAGTTCATAGACAAAAAGATCTACTGGGACTAAAAGCAGACCCACAGTGCTAGAAATTGGATTTTCTGGATGGCAAAACTGATTTTACAAGTTAAGTACCTAACCTGAGTCAGCCCTCAAGGCTCCCTCTCTAGTCACGGGAGAAAGAGAGGAATTTGCAGAGATGATCCATTTCCACTTGCTTTATGATAAGAGATGCCTCTCTCTGTCTGTTGATGCAGATGGAGCCTAGATGAGCAACTGTCATTAAATCCTGTAGCTGGTTCAATTCAGAAGCACCAAGTTAAACCCAAAAGAGACATCAGCTTCCTTACGCTGAGTTGCTTTGGAACAGGCTTCAGCAACTGCAAACACTTCTGTAGTTCAGACATCAGAATTTAATTTTTAACTGAAAGAAACGTGAAGGGGTAGCTCATTCGGTGCTGTGGCTTCTTGCCCAGGTTCATACCGAATCATCTGTCTGCTGAGAACTAAACCCAAGTAGAAATTGGACCAAGGCCCTAGCGGGTTAAAATAAGTGGTAGAAATCACACTTCCTGCATCAGCTTTCAGTGTAAAGTCACTTTGCTCTGTCAAGTAAGATATAATTGGAACAGATCAGAGAAACAACTTCTCCTTCAAGCACCCCCATTCCTTTCTGCAAGCGCCACTGAAACAAAGGGAAGGAGAAGCAGGTAATTCATTCAGGTTTCATTTAAGGTTTTGGTTTTGCTTTCTAAATGGCTGAGCTGACGCTGACAAACCAGGCGCTACCGGAGAGTTACGCCAAGGCAGTACAAAGAAAGAGAAACGTGTTTTCCAGCTGATTTTAAAACGGCAAAGGCCCTTGTTATTTCCCAGCAGGACAAGACCCGCAGACATCTGGCAGCAGGTCAGATTAGCTCTGGCTCACTTAGCATGGGCTGTAGCTTGAAGACATAAGCCTCAGTCCTTTCTCCAAGCACCCCTTCATTGCACAGGAGCCCGCTGCTCCTTTCTGCTCCCAAACAGGATGCCTCAATCCACCACAAGATACTCCAGCACCCCCC
>NW_023303039.1:0-4391 GCF_011077185.1 Oxyura jamaicensis
TGAAATTCCTCAAAGGAAGACTGAAATCATCCTGCAGAGATCTCCATGAAGCAGTTCCAGACTTTCTACAGAAGATAGGTGATATAAAGGAAAGGAAGTGCAACATTGCCTTTTCATCTGGAGCTACTATACAATATATCAGATGAAAAGTCGCTGCAGTTCCTCAGAGAGCAAAGTGGCCTAAGATTTCAATGTTGAGAGATTAAATTAGTCATAGAAAGCATAAGACTAGTAAGCATACTAAAAATGACTACAAATAGCCAAGTATAATGTATATAACAGTATGGTTATAAAAGTTGGTACGTTGCGCTCAGTAATGCTATTTATTATGATTTCATATATCAATCTTGTTAAAGATATTACAAAGACTGGTAGATTTAGGATGATGCTATTTCTAAGACAAGGCTTTTCCAAGATAATCCTTTATGGTGAGACATGGTACATATATATTAAAAAAAAAAAAAAAAAAAAAAAAAAAAAAAACGCCCACACACAAAACCTATGTGCTTTAATAGGCACCTTAATTTAAAGGTAAATTTTCAAAATATAAACTTTCAAGAGTATTTTTAACAAAGTTTAATTATTTAAATGTTTAATATAAAAACTGCTGTACAAGGTGTAAGTAAGTAAATGAGTTGTCTCTTAGCATTTATTAAATATTACTGTATCAGATTTATTTTATTTTTTTTTTATTTTTTTTTTTTCCCAGAAGAGAGGAGAGGTTGGAAGTGCTCTCTATAACCACAATTTCTTGAAGGGCTGTATGTTGAGATAAATTCCTACTCGACAACAGAGAATTACAAAACCATAGATTTGTAGAATGGTTTGGGTTGGAAGAGGCCTTAAAGGTCATCTAATTCCAACCTCCCTGCCATGGTCAGGGATACCTTCCACCAGACCAGGTTGCTCAGATCAGTATGGGATGAAGAGAAAGAAGAGGAGTAAAAGGGAAGAGGAGGAGGAGGAAGAAGAAGAAGAAGAAGAAGAAGAAGAAAAACAAACAAACAAAAAAAAACACCACCGCCACAAACAACAAAACCCACCACCACCACCACAAGAAAGGCGTCAAGGAGAAAGAAAGGAAGAAGAAGGAGTAGGAGAAGGAGATGGAGGAGACGGGAAAGAGGGAAGAAGGAAGAGCAAAGGAGACAAAAAGCGAAAAAGAGGAAGAGAGGGAAGGAGAGAAAAGGGAAAGAGATGGAGACCTGAATGTAGCTCAGTAAATATTTGCTGTTACCAGTAGAAGGCCATAGGCTTTGTATTTATGTGACCCTGCAGGGTGTTGGGGCTTCTCTGAGCTTTTCCTAGCTGTGAGGGGGTACTGCATTCAACACACAGTAATATGTTAGCCAAGGTTAATGGCTGCTGCTGGGCAACTTTCAATCTTCTTCTGGGATACCATGAGTAGGAGGCAGATGGCAACAGAAAAGATATAAGGATGGCAATAAGCAGACACATCACTGAGAAAGCAGTGACCCCCATCCCTCAGCATCATTAATCTCCCATCTAGAGCTCTGGATGCCTTTACTGATTGTGATACCTATCACCTCTCCAACAGAAGAAGTGTCAACCTTAGGATTCAGGACACTGGAATGGTGAGCATAACAACAGAGAAAAGGAGTAGATAAAAGTTTTCTTCTATAACAAGTTTAAGAGTATTATTTTGTGAACCTGGTAACCATTTGCTGTACTTTGGTTGCATAAGTAAGAATTTGATAAGGCTCACAATTAATCCATATATATGTTTAATTTTTGCTCTTAACAAGACCTTGGATGTACCATAAATGTATCAGTCTGGGGAAATGCTTTGATCAGTGCTTTAGATGAGTAGGATACTTGTTTTTGTTAATCACTGGGATCATGGATGAACTTGTTTAAGCAAGACGATGGAATGACATAAATTTAAACTATAAGATGAATCTGCTGTAATATTTATACTTGCCAGATTGCATTCAGTATTTTAGAAACACAGTATGAAACACAGAAACTCAATATTTCTTGAAACATTGCACATGGCAATTTTTTCTATAAATCAGAAGAAAGAGATTATCTAAGCAGATATCATAGAATAACACAGATTGTAAGGGAGGGACCTCAAAAGACTACCAACCTTATATAAACACCTACGTCCCTGGGTGGGCTTGAACTACCAACTTTTGGTTAACAGCTGAATGCACTAACCCATTGTGCCACGGAGACCTTTCTGAAGCTAAAAAAATCTATTTGTAAAAATATTTCTTGGGTATATGTGTATATATATATATATAAACATATACATACACATAAAATAAAAATAAAAATACTTGTACAGGTAAAAATAACATTAGGAAAATACAGTGTATATTTAGCTGTGTTTAACTACATCAACCTTCAGTACTCTTACAAAAAACAAACAAAAACAGAAACTAAACACCAAACACACGAGTGTGAGATTCTGTTTGCTTTCCTCCCTCTCCTTTCTCATCCTTCACTTGAGGCTATCTCTTTCTACTGTCGTCTCTTTTCCATTTCTATCATCAGTTCATTTCCACCATCAATCCCTAGCAGCAATTACAAGGTGAGCCACTCTTCAGGAAAGACAGATTGTCAGAAGTTCCTTAGCAGGGTTTTCCCCCTAACCATATTAACACCACTTTTTTATTACTATTATTTTATTATTATTATTATTATTTTATTACTATTATTATTTTCTCCTCACATAACCAGCTTCATCCATGAAAAAAAATTGTCCTTTTATATACAGTGACTCTTCTGCCCTTTCTCAGTCTTGCAGAATCCAGGTTTCTAAAGACATTTTAATTCACAATTTGATGATGAAATGGGAGGAAATAGACTGAAGTGATTTCAAGCAGTGGACAAAGAAAAATTATATCTATGGCTAAAGTGATATCCAGAGTTAAAATAGACTATCATTAAAAATATAAGATGGACAACTGGAATGTAGAATTACTAAAATATTACTTGATAAGTGAAAAAATTATGCTTTTCATTGACCAAAAAACACCTCTATCACAATGGAGAATAAAGGACACAAAACACAGAGTTATTAATTGGTATACTTACATGTCATCAAATACTTTAAACTATCAGGAAATAAATTTAAAAGGATATCTGACTTCTAAAATTGACATCTAAAGCCATTTGTTCTGATTTTCATTTCCTTCAGGGTAATTGAAAGGAAGAACCCCAAACTAATGGCAGATAGTCTTCCACAACCTCTCTAGATATGAAACCAGGAGGAGAGAGATATAGACAGGCATACCTATGCTGAATTTTCTGTCTAAATGACATGAGTAGGAATGTGTCAATTTGTATCACCACTATTGTGGAACAGTGAGACAAACCTTTACCTGTTAAAGTACTGCAGAAAAAGAACCACTGCATTTTTTATACTCAGATAACCTAGGCAGCTGCGAAATACAACAAATATAGTGGGCATTTCTTCCACTGAACCTGTACCTTTTCTTCTACTGAACCATTCTTAGTCATTCAAAGAGCAATATAGCCTAAAGTTCTTATTAATATTTTCATTAACTGTTATTTTGCACCACAACTCACACAGCAAATTATTAAATGGTAATACCGTAAAACGGTAATAACATAAATTAAATATTTTTCCCCATCTCTCTCATATCTGTATATTTGTGATTCAGATGTTTCAAAGGCTAGTAAATCCAAATCTGGAATGCCTTATTTCTTTGAGTAGGTCTATCAAAACAAATAAATAAATCACATGTTACTATCAAGCTATAGCTGAAGAGTTATAGCTATTCAGATCTCCCTAATTGCATTAGTTGTTTGTAAATGCAATTTGACTGTTTCTTATATGAGGAAATGAAAGATATTTGGAAAAAAAAAAAAAAAAAAAGGAAGAAAAAAAATAATAGTTTAGTTTTGTTTACCTTTTTTTTTTTACTTATTGTTTTTATAATATTTTTCTGGGTATATAATTCTCAATACTGCACTTTTACTGCAGAAAATTTTGTTGTAAATTTCAGTTACATAAAATGAAAGAAAAATAGCTTTTGATCCAGTGCATTTCAGAGAGTTATATGTCATGAGTTCCTTTTGTTTCATTATTTGCCTGGGATTTTATTTTATTTTATTTTTTCAGGTTTCTTCATTATGCCTGAAACATGTCCTTGTTTCCAATGTTTGCTATGTACCTTTAATGTCCCTCACCACAGTAGAACAGGCCTGGGAGTCTGATGTTATATTTACTACATGAGCAACAAATTAATTAAGTGGTGCTTTAGAAATATCATCAGTGCTTTGTTGCTACTAGTACACTTGGGCATGTATTACATTGTTCTGACAAATGTGTTGGGAGAATTGCTTTGTAGTTTGTCTTGTTTCTGGAACAGTACTGACTAAGGACCCTGGAACGAAGT
>NW_023303040.1:0-15698 GCF_011077185.1 Oxyura jamaicensis
GGGAGGATGGGGATGATGGCCAAGGATGGGGTCACCTCCATCTTGGCCCTGTTGCACTGCATCCCCAGTGCCGCCGCAGACATGGCGAGGAACAACTTCTTCCAGATGTGCCCCCCTTGATGTTGAGGCCCCAGATCCCACCCGGACACAGGCTGGGAAGTGGTCCTCATGGACCTCCTTCTTCTCCTTCCCACCACTGGAGGTCACTACCCCATCACGAGCTGCACCCAGCCTGCCGCCAGCCGCGCTGGGGAAGGCGAGGAGAAGGGGGCCACCCAGTTTTGGGGCCCGGAGCAAGGTGCTACTCACTTCATGGGCTTGAAGAGGGCCTGCCCGTAATTCGGGAAGGTCATGATGAGCTTCAGCTGGGTCCCACCGGACTTCTGCACTGGAAGGGAGCACACGAGGTTGAGGGGGGGGACAGCAGAGATGGGGTGAAGGGACAGGGACACGGTCAGGGGTAGGGTACCCGAGCTGACGATCCTCATGGTGGCCAGGTCCCGGAGGAGGGTGGGCATCAGGGGGTCCCGGCGGGGGTACAGCTCGTAGCGGTTGATGCCGACGTGGAATTTGAGCCAGGCAGGGTAGGTGTCGTAGGCCGTCTTCCCTGTCGGGAGGATCGTCTCGGCTTTACTGCTGCTGACCCTGCAGCCCGACAGCCACCACCACCCCAACAACAACGACAGCGTTTAGTTGGGACAGGGCACAGGGCCTCAGCACCTTCCCTGGGGACACCCAGCACAAGCCCTGGGTGGTGGTGAAAGCCCCTGGGCAGGTCCCACCAGGGGTTGGTGGCCGGGGAGACCTGCCAGCACGGCTGGAGGTGGCTCCATGGCTTCCCCACAGAAAGGCCCTGGGCTCATCCCGCTCCTCCCAGCCGTGCCTTAATTTCCAGCTGCTCTCGTTGTGTTTCCCCGAGGGATTCAGCTCCCAGGAGCTAAGGGGGTGTCTGTCCCCCATGCCAGCGCCCTGCTCCTGCTGCAAAGAGGCAGCCCAGGACGTGAACCCAAATCCACGTCTCTCTGGGAAAATGCGGGCTGCGGCCCAGACGAGCCAGACCCATCTCCCACCATTAGTGGTGGACGGGGTGAGGTCCTCAGAGATGGAGCAAACGCTTCTTTGTGGACAACAGCTCTTAAGCCAGCCTCGATTCTCTCATTTTCAGCAGCCACTGTGTTTGGAAGGTGTGCTTTCCGTAAGGAAGCTGCTACGTACTGCTGACGGTAACTCTTTTAATATCTTCCCACCTAATTAGGGGTTAGTGGCGCAGGGCCAAAAATAGGCGCCCGGCAGCAGTGAGATCACCGTACGGCGGAGCCTAAGGAGGTCAGCGAGCGCCCTGCGGAACACAGGACAGACGTGGTCTCGTGCCAAAAGCTAACCTACGTCTGGGGTTTTGCGTTTCCAGCATCGGGCAGGTGAGAGAGGGGGATAAAACCAGTTAGAAATCTGGAGTGGGGAGCTCCTCGGGTACAGAGATAGGCCAAAGTCTCTGCGCTGGGGAATGCAGGGAGATGAGGAGATGACCCAGAAGATATTATACGTAATACTATGAATAATTCAAGCCTCTCCTTTGACTTCGCCATGTGCTACACGGGCAGGCAGGCTCCCTGCAGCTCCCCAGGGTAGCAGCCTGGAAACTCGGGGCTGAGACGGGAGCTGAGGCACAGGAGCAGCTCACTCAGCACTGGGGCTGTCCGGGGTGGGATGCTGATTCACCAAGGAAATGACCTGCTAGCTCCCCACCTTTTTTCCCCTCAAACACTGCCACATATCCCCCAGAAAAGCAGCCCGCTCCTCACCATTCGTCGCTCCCGCTGCTTTGCAGGCTGAACTTCTCCATGGGGTTGACGACGAACAGCTTGTCTTTGTCCGTCACCTCCGGCATGGGGATGTTATAAAGGGGATGCTCAAACAGCGCGGCCAGCTTGGATCCCTTGGTCCGTGCCTGATTCACGTTTCCACGCTGGTGCTGGGCCCCTGGATCCTTTACTCCCGCTGCCTGAGGGTGGGAGCTTTTCTCCAAGGAGCCATTGCTGCCGCTGAAGTCCTGGAGGATCCGCAGGCTCAGCTTTTTGGGGCCAGCCAGCAAGGGGCTGCCTGACACGGCACCCGAGGCTTTTGGTGCTTTCCCATCACAGCTCCAGAGCCTGCGAGCCGTGGGGAGAGCTAAATCCATCGCCAGGTGCAGCAGGAGGGCCAAGAGCAGAAGGAGGAGGAGGACAACTTTAAATTTCCTTTGGACGAGCGTCTGCAGCCGGCGCCGCATCCTGCCGCGCCTGGGCACCCACGCGGGGCGAGCAGGGAGTCAGAGCATCCACAGCCCCGTCTTGTCCCTACGCAGAAATAAGGGATCTAGAGTCCTGGGTCTAGAGCATCACAGCAAAAAGCAGCCGGCGCAGAGTCACGGGAAGAGCCCGGTGGGGTGACACGGCCGGCGGGACAGGCTGAGGGCTAGGAGGCTGCAGCGGGGTTTATCGGCGCTGATAAGGGACGAGCTGCCAGTGCCAAGGTTAGCGTGAACGGGGCAAGTTCCAAATCGATAGCTGCAGGTGGCTTGGGGACAGAGATGGCCACAGATAAATCACACACCGGAAAAAAACAGGTTGCCTGCACCGTCCCACCCCTCTGGGCTTCTACTTGCCCAGCTAACCTTGTTTTTGCCCCTTCTTCACACACCTCTGCCCCATCTCCATCCCCTCTGCCAGGTTCCTGCTATTTATGTCCATGCTCACAAATCAGCTTTGCTCCCACTGCGCAGGCTGGGCAACTTCACCCCCTCCCCATCTATCCAAGGATGTTTGTATGCAACTGCCTTTCAAAAAACCACTCCAGCTGGGCAAAATAAACAGGATTTGAGTAGCAGCATCGCTGAAAAGTTGGGCTGATGGTGTAAGGAAGGGCTTGGCAGGAGAGGTACAGCGGCAGCGCTGTGCTGAGCACCTCTGGAGCAGGCAGGGAGCCGGGCTGGAGCCCCCCTGCTGTGCCACAGCCCTGCGCTACCCTCTCGCTCGCGCTGCCCTCTCCACACCGGCCCTGTCCAGCCCACGCGGGCAGTGGGAACGCGGTGTCCCTGGCTCGCTGCGTCCTGCAGTGTGACAGTTGCTTGGAAACCGCCTCCGGCTGACACCGTCAGCCGCCCCAGATTCAGCCAGCCCCGTGTTTCCTTCCCTTCACCGCCACCGCCGCGCGAGAACAGCATGGCCGAGGGGAGCCGGGGCGCGCAGGGGAGGGGAGCTGCTCCCCGCGGGGCTGGCGAGCTCCGAGGCGCGCAGAAGGAGCCGGGCGGAGGGGAGCAGATGGCTTGCTCGGGGAAGGGAACGCGGCGTCTTGCACCAGGAAGCTTTCTGGATCCGGTCTGGATGCACGCTTTGGAAAGAAGGCGCCGAGGAGGGGCTGTGGCTGGAACACAGGATCGTTAGGTCATTGCTTACCACGAGAAAAAAAAAAAAAAAAGAAAGCAAAAACATTTGCTAACCACTCGCATCAAAGAAGCTGGGCTCGGCTCTGGGAGCAGGGCCATGGGTTCTTTTATCCCAGAGCCAACCCTGGGAGAGCAAAGGCAGAGGGAGACCCCCCACTCTTTCCAGTGCCCCGGCAGCAGCTCCAAACTGGGCTCGTAGGATGGCAGGGGGGCAAAAACATCCCTCCGATGTCCCAGAGCCAGCCCAGAGAGCCCCCGGCCTTCTCTCCCCGTTATGGGTTGGAGGAATCCTTCAGACCAGGAGTCCGTCCCCATGCTAGGGGAGTCCACAAATCCCCCCCCCCTCCAGCCCCAATTTAGCCCCAAATCAGAAAGCAGAGGAAGGGGGAATAGGTGGGGCGCTCTCCACCCTTAGCACTTCAATGCCGGCATTAAATATTAACCAAAAGATTTTTCAGCGAGTCAAACGTGAGCCTGCAGCAACGGGGAAGAGCTGGGGAGCTTCAAAGCCTGCCCTGACTGCCTGGCAGCCCGGCGGTGTACCTTGTTGCCATGACATCCTCGCGGAGAAGCGATTGAATTTGCACCTCTTCCCTCCATTTTTTTTCCAGCTTCTTTACCCCTTCGCAGCGGGCTCGAGTCACCTGCGGGATGGAGGAGGAGCCGCACACCCAAGGACATCTCCTTTGCTGGCTCAGAGCGCAGACTCCCCGCAAACCGACAACGACGTTGCCCGTCTCCCCTCAGCGGGGAGGGATGAAGTCACGAAGCACAGCCACACTCCGGCTTTCCGGGACGGCCGGGTAGAAAGGGTCGTTCTGGCTGGCACTGATGCATCACCCCGAGTTTTTCATCTATTTTCCATCTGACTCAGCCTTGAGGCTTTTGAATGGCGTCAAGAAATGATAGGGAGAGGAGAAAACAATAGCGAGATACCTGGCCCCAACCTCCCCGGCTTTCCGTTTTATTTTTTTTTAAGGTAAAAACCTCCGGTGAGAGGTTTCACTTTTATAATCGAAAGCATACAGGCCCAGAAGGCTCCCAAGCATCAGTGGGGGAGGGAAAACATGGGACAACAAGGGGCTGTCTCCGATCCATGAACTTTACTTCCCCATGAACTACAGGCATGCCCAAAAGTGTCAGTTCTGCAGCAAAAGGAGGGTGAAAGTCTCTTTTTTTTTCTAAGGCACGGGAGCTAGCACTGCATGATTCAACTTGCAGCGGGCAGGAAAACTGATCCTACTGAATATTTGCTTGGGGCCTTGACACACACAGCTGAATTTTATGCTTTTGCATACAGCAGGCATTCAGACCAGCTAAAGGGGGTTGGCTGCTTTGTGGTCACTTTTCGTAGGCAAGCTCTCACCCTCAGAAACAAAAATCACCTGCCAGCCTCCTGCGAGCCACCTCGCGCTTACCTCGGGGGAGCTGCAGCGTAGGAGCGGTCTCGCTGGGAGCTCACACCTAGCTCACCTCCACTTGTTTCTGTGCTCATGCTTTGAGGAGGCCGGGGACTGGTCAACGTTCACCCGTTGCAGCTGCAGGTCACAGAGACATTAGCTGTGGTCAGCTGGGGGCCACCCAGATAACGGGAGGCGGCGAGGCCGAACGATTGCACGCTGAGCTAAGCGGCTCCCTCAGTCCCCGCAGGTCAGCACGACCCTGCAGAGATGCCCATGACCGGCCTGTCCGTGCACATGCACACGGCAGTTAATTATTCATCAGCAGGAAAGCAGCACGATTAAAGAGACTACGTGTGGCTGAGGGTATCATCCTGCTCCAGCAAAGGGCGTTCCAAAGACCCGGCTTTCCCTCTGGGTCTACAGACAGAAAAGGCAGGGGAGGTGGAAAGCCTTGGAACACAAAACCAGCTTTTCCACCTGCCAGCTGCAGAAAGCGCCAGTCAACAGTGCTATTTTCATTTAAAGGCAGCCAGCTGGAGCAAGACACAGCAACCACACCAAAAGCTCAAAGGATTTGGAGTCTTCCAGACTGCTCAACAATCCTGGCACCGTGCTCCGCTGTACCAAGCGGACATCACGGTGCCAGTCACCTGCTCTCCCTACCTTGCAAGCCCCTTCCACTTGATCAGCAAAGAATTACGTGCGAGGATGTGGGGCCCAGCCAGCACCGATGGTGCAAAGTTGAAGTCGTTCCTAGTGGTCTTCATATTGCCTCAATTCCTGCCTTACCGCAGAGCTCCTGACACGCTGAGATGGCAGACGGACATCATCATCGCCCAGAGCTTCAGAGAAGGAACTAAGAGAATTGCAAAATCCTCCACCAGTTTGATCCACTGAAGGCACTACCACTGAAAGATCCTTCCGAATTCACCTAGGGACTGGGTTACGGCCTCTCACAAAACACAAGCAGCCGCTGGTGGTGCTGGTAGCCTTCTCAGAGGGAGGTCCAAAAACCCAAAGCAGCCACAAATGCCAGACCCCAAAGGTCAGAGCAGAGGCACCCTGACTGGGCAGAGGACGCAGGTACACTCCTCTTGCTGCTACTCAGAGGGCTTGGGTCAGCAGCACCGCAGACCTGGCAACCTTCCTCAACCAGCACCGTGGCTTGCACTGGTGGGAGGAATTCAACAGGGAGGGTGAGAGTGCTTCTCTGGTACCTAGGAGCCACCAGGGTGAGACCTGCTGCCGGCCTTTGCCTCAGCTCCACCGCTGCTTGCTTACTTCCACGTCTCCTGAACTATTTTTTGTCTTCCGCGTTGGAATTTTTACTTTAGAGCAAACACAGGAAAGGACAGTTTCGTATATTTTTATTGTAAAAAAAACACAGTTCCACAGATTTATATAAATAAGCCACATACGTAACATCCAATTACGTTCATCCTCCAACACCGACAGCTTTGAAAGATGAAACAGGCTAAAAATGCAAGTCCAAAACGCCGTTCGGTTTCTGATGACCAAGTGATATCTCACATGGAGCCTCCTTCCCCTGCCAGCCTCCAAACAAGATGCTGCAAGTACACAGCACTTGCAACACCCCCAAGAACTGACAGGGAGCCATTCAAGCTGTACGGAGAGTTCTCACCCACTCCCCAGGCATCGTCAGCCGCCTGTGTTTTAGCGCTGTCTGAGCGTGCGGGGGGTGAGAAAGGAGGGGGCAGCTTGCAGAGCAGCCTCCTACGCCCAGGCAGCTCAGCTGTCCTCCCAAATCGAGCTGGGGAGGGTGAAACGAGCCCGCTTCCCCACAGCTAGCGCCTCCACGGACAGCCCAAAGGCACACCCTTGACACAGCCCCTTCTTGCAGTCATCTTGCAAGGGAGGAAGAAGGGGCTGTGAGGAAGGCGCTGTTACACCGGTGTTCAGAGAGGCACCGCTCAGAGCCACACCATACGGAG
Source organism: Oxyura jamaicensis (assembly GCF_011077185.1). Lineage (NCBI taxonomy): Eukaryota > Metazoa > Chordata > Aves > Anseriformes > Anatidae > Oxyura > Oxyura jamaicensis. The sequence continues at coordinate 6,780 of NW_023303040.1, forward strand.
TGGGGAAGGCAGAGAAGAGAGGAGACAATGTGGAACAAGTGGGAGGAGAAAATGTAGGGCTCGATAGCACCTTTTCTCTTTTGCTTCCCCGCTCCCAGCGTGTCGTGAGATTACCTATCCACCGCCTCCTGGGCTCAAGCGCCAAGGAAAGAGCCACGGGCAGATGAGAAATCCCACGAGCGAGGAAGGAGAGGCAAGTTTATGCACATATGCACCAACTATACGTATCCCATGGAACTGTTACATCGGTAGGAAAAAAAATCTTGACGTTTTAACTATTAAAAATAAAGCCCCACCTCCAGGTCGCACAAAACCTGTGAAGGGGAGGAAGAAATCTCTTGAACGCAGCGGGTCTGGGAGCTGGCCAGACGTCAGGAGCACTTCCAGACACACACAGCCAGGCTGCCACCGAAGAACATGTACAGCAGATTCTTCACCTCGTGCGTGATCTCAAAGCCAAAGCCTTCCCCGATCACCACGTGCCAGGAGGACCCAAACTTCTTGTCCATCATCTCTTTGATCATCTTGGCAGCACTCTGAAGAGCATGAAGGAGAGCACAGGGTGAGGCAGAGCAAGCAGTGAGTTTTGTGCAGACAACCCCCGGCGCTTCCCGTCCCTGTAACAGCTCTCAAGCCACCGGTAACAGGTAGAGCAGCTGCGCGGAGGGAACTGGAAGCACCCCAGGGCTATGCCGAGGGGTAAAGCAGGTTACTGTGTTTTCAGCAGCCTCCAACACAGCAGCTTGGAGAAATTAAAGAACTGCATCTAGCAGTCAGTTTGGCTCCCGATCACACAGTCTGAAGCAAGAGCTCTTTTTTAGATGGTGGCGGAGTTACACGAGGTGCAGCGAGCGCAAGAGGAGATTCAGGTCACTAAGCTGTGGCTATTTTTACAGGAGGCCCTTTTTTTTTTTTTTCAAGCTAATTACCAAAACACTGAAACTAGGCTGACTTTCAAAAGGCTTGCTTCTCTGAGATCACACCCTGCTTGGTCTAGAAAAGGGGAGAGGAAGATTTGGCAGTGCTGTGCAGTGTCTCGGGCAGGATGGGGCCAGAAGGAACCTCCTGCTCTGTAGCTTTGCCTTGCTCCAGCACCAAATCCCTTCGGCAGCAAGCAGGCTGTGCCCTGCCTGGGGAGCAAGGTGTGCTTTTGTTCATCTTCTGAAAGATGGATGCATAAGTTATGGTCTTTAGTTCTCAGAGCTAAAGGCACTCCCCATTTCCATGCTCTCAGTAATTTCATTCAAGAGGATGAAAGCTGAGAGGGAAGTCTAAGCAGACTGTACCTAAAGGTTCAAAGACCTGCATTTGCTCACCCCCAAAGTAAGAGCTTCCTGCCCGTCCTGGTGGGGAGAGTTTTGCTCAACACCGAAGAACAAACCCGCATTTTGGGAAGGGCCCCCCCCCCCCCCCCTCCCCACACAGTTCTGAAACAAGCCCTGAGGGCAGAGAACATCTTAGGAACAGAGTGGAAGCACGTCATAGGCAAGGCAGGATCAGGAGGAAGGTAAGGTTTGTGAGACAGCATCACTACGTGACTCATCTCTGCTTCCTGCGTGAAAGCAAAGTGCCATTACAGGTCCTGCTGACAAAGGCAAGCAGATCTGAGATCTCGCCAAGCTGCCTCTTTCTGCCCTTGCTCAGCACAGGACCAGAGCAATGTTCCTGAACTGACAGGCTGGCAGTATCTGACTCTGCCCTACAGCCCCAGCCCTGCAGATTCCCCGAGCTGCAGCAACTGAAGGCCACCCTGACTGGGATTTGGCCAGTACCTCGTTGTTGGTGGCGTACTTCTCACACGCTGTGACACACAGCTCCATGGCCTCCACGCGCATCTCCTCCGGCATGTCCGTGTGCTGCAAAGAGCAAGCAAGCCCAATTAAGCAGAACGATAAAAGCCAGACACAAGACAACAGCAAGCAGCCTTTATGTTGCCCATTCTGTCACTGGGGCTGAGGCTGCTGGGCAGGGGCAAGAGGCAGCTGCTCCTTGCGATGTTTGCTTCAAGCGGGAGAGCACCACCAGCAACAGAAGCTTGTCATTTCGACCATTTTAGGGGATGATAGGTATGAAGATGGCTTATTTACAACTTGTCCATGCAGAATCGTTCTCTACCCACATTAAGGGTGGCAGTAAGTAAGCACAGCTTAAAGGAGGAGCTAAATACGTTTGATAGTTTTCTTGTGACGAGATGAAGGGCAAGAATGTTAGCACTGCTCCTACCGTTGTCCTTAATTACTGCTAGAAGCATAACAAAGTCTGCTTTGGAAATTCTGCTCTGGAAGGTTGGTTAGAATGAAGGCAGAACGTCACATCTGCAACAGTGGTGGACACACAATCCACCCCTCTTCTTACCCTAATCAGCGGAAAGCTGTGAAGTCTCTTATAATCAGCTTCCTCCTTCTTCCCCTCCCCAGTGTCGGCCATGGTCCTTCCCCAGGGACCGCAGGAAGGGTCGGAGGGAGCTCAGCAAGGTGCTGCAGTGCAGGTGACTTGGAGGAACGCAGCTCTGAGGACACGGGTGGACCAGCAGCAGGAAAAACCCAGCCCGAAGGACACTGCTTGAAAACAAAAGACAGGAAGACAGCTTTGAATTAAAATGGAAAACTAATGAAACCATTACGAGAATGCTGCTCCTGCCTTCACCGTTACGTATGGTATTTCAGCACCTTTTCGCACGCTGTGCACTTAGAGACTTCTCGCAGCGCATTAATGCAAACAATCATTTAAAACGTAACACTTTCCATAAACGAGGCTTCAACAGCACAGCACTTCCCAGAAGCACCAACAGAGCTTGAGGGACGAGCCAAGCCGGGGCACTGCTCCCAACGCGCGATGAGTACATCAGCCCTCGTGGCTGTCGTTTAACTCCAAGAGGGCACTATCGCCTGCGAGGGCTTGAAACCGTGCAGCACGAGCAAAGTGTAAGTGAAATTGAGGAAGAGGATTAGTGTACGTAAGCATATAGAAATGCCCCGATCTGATCTGGGGTAGTTATTCATGTGACTCACAAATGTTTGCCAAGCTGGGGGCTTGGATATTGGAAAACGCTGGGCCACTGCTCTGTGCCCGTTCACCAGCCGGCCTCTACCTGGGCCCAGCACCGCAGGGCCCACACTCAGCGCCCGTTAACCGCAGCCCTCCCGTGCAGAATGAGATAAATACCCCCCCCCCCCCCCCCACCCCCCAGCGGCCAGCACCCGCTCCCCGCAGCGAGGCAGCACCACGAGGCGAGCCTGGGGACAATGGGACGGGGCAGGACGGGACCCCGCAGCCCCGGGAGGCCGGGGCCGGGGCCGGGGCCGGGGCCGGGGCCGGGGCCGGGCGGGCCCTGGAGCAGGGAAGGGGCCGGGAGGGGAGCGCGGCCCAGGCCCGGTCGCGGCCTCACCTGCGCGGCCCGCAGCGGTTGCTAAGGAAGTGCCCCGGCTGTCTTAGCAACCGACGCCGGAAGTCCCGCCTCCACGCCGCCCATTGGCTGAGAGCGCGCGGCCTCCTCGTCCTATTGGCGGAGGGGCGGCCGCGGGGCGCCGTGGGGGCTCTGCTGGGGTTAATTGGGGCAGCCTCATTAGGGCCGGCCTCGTTAAGGCGTCCTCGTGTGCTGGGCAGGGCGGCGAGGGCTGGGATCTGAGCCTGGGGGGCAACGTCTTGTTGGCCTGAAACCCTTGCGGGGAACAGTTCTGAACTCAAAATAAATATATTTGTATAAATAAACGGCTTTTCTTTTAATTAGCAAATAACTTATATAAATAAACAAGCGCCTTGCGTTTTAATTAGCAGCGATGAATGGTGGCGCGGGTGTCTGCGTGCGTGTGGAGAGGCAGCCTTCCACGTCCTTGCCTTGCTGCAGCTTGGGGGGGAGGAGAAGATGGCGCTGGGGTCTGGGGACGTGAGGTGGGCTCGGGTCCTGCAAGCAGACCCTGGGGGGTGTGCAGTGCAATTAGTCGGAAATTAATCCAGGAGAATTAGGCTGAAATTAGCGGGTGAGGAAGAATCAAGCTCCTGGACAGCACCGGGGGAAAGGCTGCTCTTCCTGGGCCGCTGGGCGTGATGCCTGGGCTTCCATCAGGTGATGGGGGACAGCTCGTGTTCATGCAGACTTCTGGCTGGCGTGTTTGAAACGTCCTCGCCGCTGTCTGCTAAAAGAAATGATTGATTTTCTCGGAGGCAGAAAAAAAGAGGAGGAGGAAGAAGCTGGGTGTTCTCGCCCCAATCTCCAGGCTCGCCCCTACAGCTGTAGGGTGGCTGGCTGCCTCGTTCACCGGTGTCCCCGCAAATCCAAGCGGAGCCTGGGGCTGCCGCTGCAGTGGCCGGTGCTGGGAGGACAATGCTGCAGTGGTCGTTTGTCTTCCCGTCCGCCTTCACCGCGGCCACTGACAGGAAGCAAACGCTGCCTCCCGTTCCCCTCGCTTTTACCGCCGCAGTCCCGCTGGTGGGGTTGGTGCCGGTTCTGTCTCCTTCCCCTTTTCTACAGGCAGTGGCCTCTCGCAACGAGGCAGGCACAGCACTGAAATTGTCAAGAGAGAGATAAAAGCGGGGAGATCATCCTTTTTCTCTTTTTTTTTTGGAGATAATTAGGAGCAGAATCTCTGTGAGGAAGAAGATCTTTCCATCATTACTTTATCTCCAGGCAGCTACTCTAATCTCTCCAGGGATACAGTGCTTTCAAGCATCGTATTCTTTCTGTGTTTTTCTTTTTTTTTTTTAATGCTTTAATCCCTACGTAGTTCACCCACTTTTGCTACGAAGCAGCAAGTCAGCAAGAGCCGCCGTTCGTGTGTGTGTGTGTCCGTCGGCGGCTGCGTGTGAGAGCGCGTGCCCTCGCGATTCTGGCTTCAATTAAACACGCTTTGGTTTTGATCAGTGTGGCTCCATGGGGGATGCTTCCCGAGGGAAACGCAGACACTGTTCGTAAGAATAATTCAGCGGCAGCTCCTAGGTTAAAGCTGACAAATGCAGGCAAACCAAGCTCCAGAGGGTCCCAAGCAAAGAGCTCCGTGTTCCTCATGGTTGCGACGGGTGATGCGGCAGGGCTGCGATGCAGGGATGGAGGGAGAGCATCAGGTGGGCCCTTTTCCATCTGTGATGGCTGAGGAAAACATGAGCAGCTTTGTGTCTGAGCCACTGGGAGCAGGGCTTCTGTGGGCTGCACCTTTGCAGGATCACAGCCACTCAGCGCCGTCTTGGGCTGACGAGGCAGGTGTATGGGCAGTATTTTCCATACGGAGTGGCCTGGTGCCCCCCTGTAAATGAAGACAGCTCTTTGGCAAGGCTCAAATTCGCACCTCTGGCTGGGTAACAAACCACCTTGGAACAACGACATGTCGCTGTTGCACAACGGTGTCAGGTTGTGTTGTGTTTGCCGTTCTCCTCAGCTGGGAAATGGCCACCGAGTGATAAAGTCACTGCAGCAGCAGCGACCCGCTGGAGCACCGCACGAGCCCTGGTGAGCTTCCTGCCCGCGGGAGCGAGTGGTGCAGGCTCCTGGCAGGACGCAGAAGCACGGGGAAGCAATTAAGGCAGCCCCCCATTGCTAGGACAGGGCAGGTAGCGGGGCTTTTTGTAGTGTCACCTGCTGGGGACATGTGCAGCCCGGCTTGGCTGGGTCCAAGGGGGATGGAGGTTGGCACGGCACGGAGAGACAACCCGCGAGCCCCAGTTGAGGTATCCCAACTCCCAGTGTAGGAATTTCAGCGCTTTCTTTTCAAACCTCATAATTAATAGGTACAGCCCTCGGGTGGGAGGGTTTCCAGCCACCGTGTTTGCCCTGGTGATCTCGTTCTCTGCACAGCGAAGTCCTTTGAGGGGAGGTTTGTTTTGAGCCTGGCTAAGCTCTGGGTCTGCTGGAAACCCCGCGGCAGTGAGCGTCACAGTTTAGCAAAGCACCTCTGCTCTTTCTACATCTTTAATTTCTCTTTTATTTATTTATAATTTTTTTTCTGTCTCTTTTGGGAAGAGGTTTCCGGGCACTGTGCAGTACCCAAAGCACATATCATGGCCACAGCACGCTCTCAGCACAGCTGTTGAACATCTCCTCCTTTAACCCTCCCAACAACGATTTTGTTTTCCCTTGTCTCAGCGCACAAAGCATTGTTTTTCAACAGGCTGTCCTTAGAGAGGCTCAGGTCTTTTCCTGAGTGGTTATGTTTAATTTAGAAGCTGGCAGTATCTGTAAGTCACTGCAATTACTCCTTCCAGCCAGCAGCACCATCGATTTGTTACCTCCTACCATCTCCTCCAACCAACCAGCCTTTTAAGCCCTGTAGCAGGGTTTTGGTTCCTGCAGGTCTCAGATAACCAAAAATTGTATCTTCCTGCTCTTCTTTTCCACCCAGATGTGGAGCACGCAGCCGCAGAGCGTCAGGGCTGGGGCTCGCCTCTCCCAGGAGGGAAATCAAATATTTATTCCTGCTCTTGATTCCCCGTCTCTCAACCAGTTTCTAATCTCTCCATAATGACTTCGTTTCCTTAAGAGCCTTATACAGAAGAGTTTGCCGTAAGCCTTTAAAATGCCTGGGCAAATTATAGCCAGCCTTCCAGCGCCCCCCATGCTGCAGAAGTGTCCCCAAGCCTCTGGGGACGTGGCTTCAGGTGAGAGCCCCAGCTTGCTTTGTGGCATTAAATACCCACAGTGTGACCAGCAGGAGCCGTGGGGACGTGGCTCAGCTCGGTGTCTCCACCAGCACCCAGCAAAGGCAGGGCCCAGGGGAAAACTGGGGCCTCTGTGCTCCCTTTTCCCCAAATATTGGTGAGGTTGTGGCCCCGCAAGAAGGGACAAGTGTCCTGCAGCCCCGAGAGCTCCAGGTGCTGTGCCTACCAGCCCTCTCCTAGCCGAGCCTCATGCGTGGCTCGCTCAGTAACTCATTACCAGCACCTAATTAAGCTCCTACCCCACGTGAGCTCCTCGGCACCATGGGCTGACCTGCAGGCAGCAGTTTCTTGCTGCTTCCCTCTCCCCGTGCTTGGGGCTGGGTTCCTCTTCCTTGCTCTGCAGTGGGGTGGATGAGAAATGCCCAGATGGTGTCCCTCGTGCAGCAACACCCAAACCCTCCCGGTGACGTTTCGGTAGGGGTCTTCCATCTCCCTCCAGGTGCACATGCAGTATCCTGGAGGATGGGGGGATTTTTCCTGGGTGATTTTTCCTTCTTTTTCAACCAAAAGCAGCACAGGGCTCGCAGGGTTTGCAGCCCACCTCCCCTTCCGCGCCACGCCGCCCCACAGGAGGCTCTGACAGAAACACCACGTTTATTGTCCACAGCCAGCGTTACAAAACGTCCCGACACGACACGGCCACGCGCAAGCGAGCGAGCAAGGTGGGGGGGCACGAAGATCACAGTGTTTCCCACTTGGCACGGGGGCTGCGCTGTGTCCCCACCACGTCCCCCACTCCCCGGCGGGCTGTCCCCTCTGTCCCCCTTGCCCCGGGGGCGGGGGGGGGGGGGGGGGGGCAGCTGGTGCCGAAGGTGCAAAGTGGGACATTTTTGGGGTTGGGGGAGCACTGGAAGCTGGACATCACACGAGCAACCATAAGACCCCCCCTGAAATACCCCCCACCCCCCAGCACACACACCCACACACACACACACACCGAGACACCGGTGACCGCACGCGTGGAAACATCGCACCCGCAGGCACCCCACGGGGAAAATCCCCTCCTGGCCCCGCTCCGGCCCCAAGACAAGCGTCTCCCTTTGCCCCAGCCCCCGACCAGCTCAAAGCAGGGAACCGAGGCGCAGGCGAGGCCAGCACCACCCTGCGAGCAGCTCAGTGCCCAAAAGGCCAGGGGGGTGGCAGGGAATACTGTCCCCCCCAGTCCCTTTTCCTTGCTTTTGCTCCGTTCCCTCCTGCACCCCGAGTAGGACTGGGTGCACGGGGACGAGGTATTGCCCCTAGTCCCCTGCCCTCCGCATGGGCACTGGGGCCTCAGCACGGGGAATGCTTAAAAATAAATAAATAAATAAATAAATAAATAAATAAATAAATAAATAAATAAATAAATAGACCCCCCCAGGGCTCCTTTCACCAACGGGGGGCCTACGATGCCTGGCACACTTGACCGGAGAAGTGCTGAAGGGGAAGAGGGGAGGATGCTGATGGCCGCCAGCAAACAGCTCGGGGCCCCGTGGGAGAACGGGCTCACAAAACCAAATATCAGGGCGATGAAAATAAACCGGTGAAGGGGGTGCCCCGCTCCCAGCCCCCCCCCCCCCCCCCCCCCCCCCAAAAAAACACCCCCCCCCGTGGGGCCGGGGCCGCCCAAAACAAAAATGGGGCAAGGGGGGGGGGCAGCATGCGGGGGGGGGGGGGGTGTGAGCCGTGCCAGGGGGCTGCCACGGGACCTCCATGCATGCCACCCCCCCCGGGACGCTGCCATGGGGGCACGGAGCATGGCCCCGTTGCGGTGGTGGAGGTGGTGGCTGGTCTGGGAGGGGACAAAGGGGCTTGTCCTGCCGTCCGCGGGCACCTCGGCGCTGGGGGGGGCCGCTCACGCCTTCCTCCCCTCGTCACAGGCGGTGAAGGCGCCCTTGCCGGCCCCCCCGAAGACCTCCACGGCCTGGTCGTCCCACTGGATGACGTTGCCCTGCAGGCGGGAGGTGCAGTTGGCCAAGGCCAGGATCTCCGCCGGAGCCAGCATGTGGTCCCACACGCCGAACTGCGCCAGCTCCCCCACGAAGGCCTGCGTGGCGTCGAAGCGGCCGCCCAGCGTGTCCTGGGGACGGGGATGGAGGTCAGGTTAGCGAGCAGAGAAGCGCCCCTGGCCCTACCAACCAAGGCCCCGGGCTGAGAAACCCCTGCCCGGGCTTCACAGGCCGGAGGGCCGGCGGGTACCTGCTCCTGGCCCAGGATGATGACGCCCTGGGGCTTGATGGCGTGCCACGAGGCCAGGTTCTCGCCGGCGCCCCGCTGCTCGCCGTCCTGGTA
>NW_023303041.1:0-7991 GCF_011077185.1 Oxyura jamaicensis
TAATATGGTTTTATTATTTTGCTTGAAGAAAGACAAGTTGAATTTTGCATTTAAAGGGAATCATAGGAATCATAGAATTATATGTTGAATAACAAGGCTTGTACATGCAATGAGTTCTGAGAAATCAAATTCAATTCTTCTTTGGATAAATGTAAATGAATAGTTCTTATCAAAAAGAACAGGTCAAACTTTTCTTCTTTTGGTTTCTTTAAATAATATTATTGTATGCATACTGGTGAAATCTACTGCCATATGTACTTCAGTTCCTACAGGCAAAAACTAGAACTTACTTCTGCATTTGTATTCAGCTGTAAAAGAGATCTGAATGTTTCTTGACTCAGAGCAATTTATAATTTTAAACACCTAACATCTATTTGAGGAAATTAAATATAATTGGGTGGTTTGCTAAGGAAAATAAGATACTGGCTGTAAGTGTGTTGAAGGTCACTGACAAAGGGAGATAGCGAGGGTGTACAAACTATATCTGCCTGTCTGGTTTTGTTATTCAGTCACTCATATCAGTACTAAAACACACTTGCAGAAACAAAACAGAAATATTGGCACCACAGCCAGCTTCCTACCACTGACAGCATCAAGAAGAAAGTATCACACTTAAAAATCTAGAAAAGGAAGGGAGGAAGGAAGGAAGGAAGGAAGGAAGGAAGGAAGGAACGAACGAAGGAAGGAAGGAAGGAAGGAAGGAAGGAAGGAAGGAAGCACAGTTGTCATCAAATCTCTCAGGGTATATCTTTTTATTTTATTTTATTTTTTATTTTTCCTAACATAAAAAACTCTTTTCCAGGCATGAAGTCCACTGACACAGGCCAAATTTTGTTAATTTTACCGTGTGTGCATGTGTGTGTATATGTGTGTCTGTGTGGCGTTTGCCACGTTCTCCATGTTCCTTTTAACATGCCACAGCTTTTAGCAACATGGGAAAATGGTGACTCATTACTTGGCTTTTTTTTTTTTTTTTTTTTTTTTTTCTTTTGGATGCCACCAGTATTGTCAACAAACCATGATTAAAATAGCCACAGAAAGCAGAAGAAGATAAAGGAAGAAAATTCAGCTTATTGATAACCAGTCATTGAATCCCTCAGAAATAAGAGAAGCTGTGAAAAATTGGATGCCTTGCATATTTTTTGTGTGTGAATTTTTGTGTTTTGCTTGAATTTCAACATAAATTCTGTAATAGATCCTCATGTAATCAGAACAATGCTTATTTAAATTATCAACAGCTTCTCATAGCATTAGTGATGGGTGTGCTTTGATTTTGAACAGTTTCTAAAACCTGTAACACGTTAATTTTGGCATATGTTCAATTGTTCCTGCAAGAAAAGTATAATTCCACAAAAGTTGTACCTAAAGTTCAGTGTAAACATCTTTCTGCATTTCAGCATTTAAATATAGCTCTGCTGTCATACATATTTTAACTGATATAATATTCATAGTGACCAAAGTGCACTGCCCATCTCCATCCCATATTGATTTTACCGCGTTGTATCTCTTTTCACAGGTCTCTACGTGGTGTCCCTCTTGCCTTTATTATTAATTTCTGTCAAAAAAAAAAAAAAAAAAAAAAGCAATTCCAGTAACAACCCTTAATTTGTGATTAGGGCTTCTGCCTTTTAAAATAGGTTGTAAATCCATTAACATCAGCAGTAAGGTACAAAACAGGCCATTAAAATAAGTGATAACGTTCCCCCTCTGACCAGTAGCTCACAGATTTCCACATCAGGAATGTGACATCATCTGACAAGTTGTTTTCTTCCAACTCTTTCTTCATTGTTCTTCATGATATTGCATCCTTTATCATCATACTTTCTTCACACTAGGCAGCTTTGTAAAACAATATGTTTACAATCAAGACTTTCTTACAAGTCTGTGACCGTTCTCTTCATTCATGTTTTTATTCCATGATGTTCCATTTATTTTTTCAAAATTTTTCAGTTCACGTTACTCTAGCATTATGCTTAACTACCCATAATACATATTCTACTACCCTAGACTATCAAAATAATTAGAGCCTATGCTGTCTTCAGTTATTGCCCATCTTCAGCAATTCGGTAGTAACTGAATGTTATTTCAGTTTCTGTGATTTCATATTTGTTAATTTAACTTTGTTCTTCATTTACTCTCTATTTATTCTCTGGGTATCTATTTTTATAATAAGAACAACAAGATGTTCATTTATCTTATTAAAGTAATTTAATTAACAACATGTAAGAGAGAAACAAAATAATTCACATTTTTGATAAACTGAAGTGTCAGAAGAGGAAATGCTAGCATATATATCCTTAAATTCATTAAGGATAAACCAATATTTTATTCTCTAAAATGTTTTGAAGATAAAATTGTTGATTTTTCAGGAAAAAAAAAAAAAAAAAGAAAAAAAAAGAAAGAAAACTTCAGTGGCTAATTAGTGGCTAAGCTACTATAATAGGACATTAGTAGGAACAGATAATGTTCATATTAAAATCAAGAAAAATAATGTTACTATAGCGTAAGGAAAAGAGAAATTAAAAGCATCATAAAAGCATTTTAAAAGATACATTGATAGAACCCACAGTTGTCTTTAAAGAAAAAACATGGCTTTTTGATTTGCTAGAAATCTTTAAGCATCTCTAGAGAATAGCTGCTAAAAAGAAACTTGCAGATAAAATTTACTGAATTTTCATAAAGTATTTGATAAACCCACTTTGGTGGGAAGATGTTGAGAACATAATATTCACAGAGAAAGAGGTGAAGTGATGTCATGGATTAAAAACAAACAAACAAACAAACAAACAAACAAAAACTATACAAGCATATGTTAAATTGTAACCAAAAGTAAATCTTCCAGTAACAGAAAGTACATGAGTCAAGACCAGAAAGGATACGAATATCTTTATATTAGTTTACAAAGCTAGATAAATGATGGATGACACGTAAGGTGCTGCTTTTCAAACTGAAGTCAACATACATCTAAATGCCTATGTAATATGACCTATTTACCCCAGCAATTTTCTACAGTCAGTCAAGAGAAAGAATGTCTGCCCAAGGTTGAGATGAATTGCAAAATAGGTGTGCTTTTTTCTCTTTCTTGAATAAAAAGCAAGGCTAGCACCAAGATGGAGGTTTAAAGTAGGAAGTTTACAGTAGGAAGTTTAAAAATGAATCATCATGCACAGTGGAAACAACTTGAGCTGGAAATACAATTTCTAAGTTCCAAAGTACCCACAACTTCCAAGAAAAAAAGGTTTGAGTGTTACTCTAGTCGTAGCAGTGCGAACTGTTAAAACAACAACAAAACAAAACAGTCTTTAGAATGTCAAAGCATATTATGAAGTCATTCTGAAAATATAGTAATTTTTTACATTAAAGCATAATAACCACATATGGCAGGTCTTATCAGAAATGATTGTAGTGGGTTTATGTGGCAAGGTTTTGTTAGCAGGAGGCCACGTGGGTGGCTTCTGTGAGAATCCAGAAGCTGCCCCATGTTAGATAAGGGCCTTGCCCCTGATGGGGAATGGCAAAACTGCTGGGGAATGGAAGCTGGGAGAGAGAGGCATGAGAAACAGCCCTGCAGATACCAAAGTCAGTGAAGGAAGAGGGGAGTATTCCAGGTGCTGGAGCAGAAATCCCCTGCGGCCTGTGGTAAGGACTATAGTGAAGCAGGTTGTCCCCCCTGCAGACCATGGAGCAAATTTCCATGCTGCAGCCCACAGAGGAGACCACAATTTGAGCAGGTGAACGTGCACTGAAGGAAGCTGTGGCCCAGGGAAAACCCCTGCCAGAGAATATTCCAGGCTGGAGCTGCAGCCTGTGGAGAGGGGCCCATGCAGGCGCAGGGGATCTGGGGGGAGCTGCCACCAGTGGGGCATCCATATTGGAGCAGTTTGCTCATGATGGGCTTACCCCTTAGTACAGACCCATATCTGGAGCAGTTCCTGAAGACCTGCTCCCTGTGGGAAGCCCATGCAGGATCAGTTTGGGAAGGACAGCATCCCGAGGAAAGGACACCACGCTAGAGCGGGGAAGAAACTAACCATGAAGGAGTTACAGAGAAGAAGCATTAGGGACTGACCACAGCCCCTGTTCACCATTCCCCTGAACATTTTGGGGGAGGAAGTGGAAGAGGGCGAATGGGTGGGAAGGTGTTTTCAGTTTCATTCCTTTGTTTCTCACTTCTCTAGCTTGTTAGTAATAGGCACTGAATCTTACTGTCTCCCTACTCTGAGTCTGTTTTGCCCATCACAATAATTGTTGAATGATCTCCCCATCCTTATCTCAGCCCTTGAGCCCTTTGCATTGTATTTTCTTTTTGAGAAGGGGGAGTGAAAGAGCGGCTGTGATGGAACTCGGCTGCCCACCCAAGTGAAACCACCACAATGATACATTCACATTGAGTTTTATTTTCACACAGAATATAGCAAAAAATATAAAGTCTTACATCAGTACTCTAAATTGTTAGAAGAAAAAATGGACTTATTATTAAAAGAGATTGAAATGAAGTTGATCTAAAGAACAGAAAAATAAAAAGGAGACTATTATTCCCTTATATTATGTGTGAGGTATGACTTAGAGTAGTAGCATTTCTGTGAACACAAGTGTCAAACCCCTCTAAATATTGGTATGTTTAAAATTTATTCATCTTCAATAGTTCAACAACATTTTTTTAAAGCAATGAAGTCATACCACAAAGAAAGAAATACAACACATTTAACATTTTGCATTGTTTTAAGCATATTATACCATCTAACTGACATTAACTACTCTACAGAAGACAATGCAGATAGTTATGACTGTTTATTTTATTGACATAAGTGGACGGCTTTATGCTTAACATTATGCTTCTAGGGCAGAAATCATGGATTGTATGTTTCACAAAATAAATCAACCACCAACTACCTGGGAAGAAAACTGCAGTGAAGTTTAAATGCAGAGTTTAAAAGACAGAAGTCTTTTTCACTATCAGGATTCCTTATTCTGGTGCATTATAAAGCAGCCAGTTTGAGAGAAAGTATAAAAATTATTGGTGTAGTTTTATACAACAATTTAAACTTCAGTTTTAATGATGGCATGGAGTAATTTGACTTTCACAGCAACATAGTTATTCAAGATTCAAGAACAGTGAAACCAAAAGCAGGTGCTAGAATGATACTAGGACTAAAGACAGTACCTGTTACTGTCCCGAGTACTCACCTGGAATGACTTTTATAAATTTGATTTTCAGTGAAAGAATAGGAAGGGGAACTTGCTCTACTCTAGTACCAGCTCTACTTTTTTATTTATTTATTTATTTATTTTTAAATCACGGGAGGATCCCTTCTGCCTTCTTCCAGTCAATTGTCAATCTCTTAGAGACTGCAGCAACAGAAAATCAGCTCCTCTATTTTACTGCCATCCCCACAATACAACAAGCAATGAAAGCACTGGGTACATGGTGGAGGGACTTTATTTCTGTTTTTTTGAAAATAATTTATTAGAGGAATAAATAATTCTTCCTTTGTGAGTTCTTATATAGTGAACGAGCAAAAAGATGCAAAGTCATAATGAAGAGGTATCTTTGCTGTAATGAGTATTTGAAGTAAGTTTACTGTTAAGTTTCCATATTATATACTTGTAATCCTGATTTTAAAAATTAAAACACTGCTTTCCTGAAAGAAACTGCTTCTCTGGGCAACATGTTCCAGTCCCTCACCACCCACGGAGTAAAGAATTTCTTCTGAATATCTACTCTAAATCTCTCCTCTTTTAGTTTGCAGAAGTTATGCCTTGTCCTGTCACTACACTCTCCAGTAAAGAGTCCCCCTCCAGTTTTCTTGTAGGCTCCCTTTAAGTACTGAAAAACCATTGTAAGGTCTCCCTGAAGCCTTCTCTTCTCAAGACTGAACAACCCCAACTACCTCAGACTATCATCATAGGAAAGGTTTTCTAGCCCTCTGACCATCCTTGTGGCCCTCCTCTGGACTCGCTCTACCAGGTCCCTGTCTTTCTTATACTGGGGGCCCCCGAGCTGAACACGGTACTCCAGGTCAGGTCTCATGAGAGCAGAGCAGAGGGGAAGAATGACCTCCCTCCACCTGCTGGCCCTGTTTCTTTTGATGCAGCCCAAGATAGCTTTCAGCCAAGCCCAAGATGGTTTCCAGGGCTGCAAGCACACACTGCTGGCTCATGTTCAGTTTTTCATTCACCAGAACCCCCAAGTCCTTCTCTGAAGGGCTGCTTTCAATCCACTCATAGCCCAGACTGTATTAGTGATAGGGATTGCTGCAGCCCAGGTGCAAGACTTTGCTCTTGGTCTTGTTGAACTTGATGAGGTTCTCACAGGCCTACCTCTCAAGTCTGTCCAGCTGGATGGCATCCCTTTCCTCCAGTGTGTCAACCACACCACTCAGCTTGGTATTGTCAGCCAACTTGATGAGGATGTACTCAATCTCACTGTCCATGTCACCAAAAAAAGATGTTAAATAATACCAGTCCCAATACCCAATAGCCTGAGGAACACCACTTATCGCTGGTCTTTCCCTGGACATTGAGCCATTGACCTCAACTCTTTGAGTGCGACCATCCAGCAAATTTCTTATCAACCAAGTCGTCCATCCAAATCAAATCCATGTCTCTCAATTTTAGAGGCAAGCATGTACTGTAGGGCAGTGCCAAATGCTTTGCAAAAGTCCAGGTAGACGAGGTCAGTTGCTCTTCCCTTATCCGCCAATGCTGTAAGCCTGCTGTAAAAGGCAACCAGATTTGTCAGGCACAATCTGCCCTTAGTGAAGCCATGACGGCTGCCACTAATCACCACTCTGTTCTCCATGTGCCTTAGCATGGTTTTCAGGAGGATCTGCTCCATGATCTTGCCAGGCATAAAGATGATAGCAACTGTCTTGTAGTTCTCTGGTTCTTCCTTTTTCCCTTTTTAAAAATGGGGGTTATGTTTCCCCTTTTCCAGTCACTGGGAACTTTACTGGACTGCCACAACTTCTCAGATATGATGGACAGTGGTTTAGCAACTTCATCTGCAATTGCCTTCAGGACTCTTGGATTCATTTCAAGTCCCATGGACTTGTGCACATTCAGGTTCCTGGTGGATCCAGAACAAATTGGATCTTCTCCTACAGTGAGAGATTCTTCATTCTCCCAGTCCCTGCCTTTGTCTTCTGGGACTTGGGCTATGTCACTAGGTGACATAGGTGCAGGTGAAGACTGAAGCAAAAAGTCAAGTACCTCAGCCTTCTCCATATCCCAGGTAACCAGGTCTCCCGTTTCCTTCTGGAAAGGGCCCACAATTTCCCTAGTCTTCCTTTTATCACTGACATACCTATAGAAGCCCTTCTTTGTTGGCCTTGACATCCCTGGCCAAATTTAATTCTAGTATGGCTTTAGTTTTCCTAACCTGATCCCTGACTTCTTGGACACTTTCTCTGTATTCTTCCCAGGCTACCCATCTTGCTCTGTAGGCCTCCTTTTTCCGCTTAAGTTTGGCCAGGAGCTATTTTTTCATTCATGAAGAACTCCTGGCATTTTTGCCTGACTTCCTGTCGTGGTTTTACTTGGGTGGGCAGCTGAGTTCCAGCACAGCCACTCTCTTACTCCCCCTCCTCAGAGGAGAATGGAGAGAAAATATGACACAAAGGGTTCAAGGGTTGAGCTAAGGATGGGGAGGTCACTCAACAATTATTGTGATGAGCAAAACAGACTCGGAGTAGGGAGATAGTAAGATTTATTGCCTATTATGAACAAACTCTCACAAGAAGTGAGAAACAAAGGAATGAAACCAAATACGCCTTCCCTCCCATCCTCCCTCTTCATCCTCCATCCCCCTCAAGTGGCATAGGGGAATGGGGAATGGGGGCTGCTGTCAGTTCCTAATGCTTTATATCTGCTACTCCTTCACAGTCACTCTCTTCCTGTGCTCCAACATGGGTTCCCTACCACAGGATGCCGTCCTTGCCGAACTGATCCTGCGGGATCTTCCCACAGGCAGCAGCTCTTCAAGAACTCCT
>NW_023303042.1:0-8545 GCF_011077185.1 Oxyura jamaicensis
AAAATGAGCATGAGAGATAGAAATAGCAATTGATAAGATCCATATTTCCCCTTGACACTGGTTTTACCTTCCAGCTGCATAGTTAATGTTCCTGGTGCATCTTGTAAAATAATTTTCATTCACAAGGTACATATAAAACCCAATAACTAATAAGCATTGAAAAGGATCAATCATTTCCTCTTATTACTCTGATCTATTAGCTGTCAATTATACACAAGTGTCTTGAATAGATACAGGTACATTTTATAATAGTACTTATAAAGCATACCTATAAAATGTCTCTCTATAAATCATCTTCTCTAACCTAGCTGCATCAAAACTGCATGATTTTGATGATACAAAATCATGAAATTTGGAAAGTAAATAAAAATAATGTAGTTAAAAACTATTTTTTACTTAGTTTCTTATAATTAGTTTTGTTGATGGGATATTAATAGTGTCAACTCTGAGATACATTGCTTTTTCTTTCTTTAGGTTTTGGTGTTCTAATGTTTTGAGTGTGTTTTGTATAGTTAAATACAAATGATACTAATTTAAAGAGTTAGGAATTAAGCATTTTTGCATAGGTGAATTTAACATATAACACATTTTTCACACCATGTCAGAGTTAATAGGAGCTCTAGTTTATAACAGCATGAATAGTGACATTTGTGCACTATCCATTAAGAATATTTAATAAATCAAACTTCCAGGTCAACAACAGCAATATTGAAAATAATTTTAACTATCAGCTACTTAAATTAGTAGAATGAATATTAATAGTTACATCAAATTGCATTGGCATGTGTACTATGTCAATGCAAAGCACAACAGAAAAAAAAAAATCTGCAAGCATCTTTAAAGATTCATACTACTAGATTTTTATTTATGTATTTATTTTAGTCAAAGGAAAGCTGGAATGGTGAGTAAATACTATTGCTCAATTTGTCCTATTTACATTTCAGTTTTGTTCTTCAGATTTTTTTTTAGGAATGGCAATTTTTAGAAAATTAGAAAATATAGAAATTAGCAATTCAGAAAATTGCTTCTCAGATGATGTAGTTTTCCCATATGTAGTAAGAATACAATTATTTAATTGTATATGTCTTTTTCTGTTTTCTTTTACTTTCTATATAGAAAGACTTCACTAAAATTAATTAAATTCAGTATGTTCTAAATGAGAAATAGACAGCTTTCATATACCTGAATTATATATATAAGCTTACTCATTTCCTCTTCAGCAGAAAAAAAAAAAAAAAATCTTCAACCAAAAAAAAGTGTATTCAAATTTGTAAATGTCCCTTGTCCTGCAATAGAAAATGTATATCAATCAGTAAGATACAGACTGGCACTGACTGGCACTGATGGTCAGTATGGGTTGCCCATTGAGATCATAGTGATTTAAGAGATGATTTGCTTTTTGGCAGAGATGCAAATCCAAGGCAACAACTACACATGCAAGAGGAAAGTGATCATTTGTCTAAATCAAACCTTTATTTAGACAGCTGGTGACAGTTGGCACTGGCTGCAGTTAGATGGATAGACTGTATTTTCCTGCAGCCCTACCTCAGGTAGCACAGAAACTTGAACCCATCTGAACAGTTAGAGGACACAAAGCTACTCTAGGGAAGCAGTGATAGATCTTGAAATAATGTTATATCTTATGCTATTTTTTCTGTAGCAATAGGTTGGAATTGTATGTCTGAAAATAGAAATTAAATAGCATGTTCACTTTCTAATACAATCTCTTCTTTTGGACTCAAACATTTAATTAACATTGAAGGTATTGCAAATAAAATACACAATACATAATGTTTGAGACCAACTGATGACAAATTATTCTAAAGAACATCTATTGTTGCCCCAACAGCTTTATTTCTTTAGCACATGTGACTTTTTCTCCACTGGCAAAACAGTAAATCACTACTCCTTTCATTTACAGATTTATCTTTGCTAGTCTATTTTATTATCGGTCATTCTGTTTCTGGATGGGCATTAAATGAGTAGTGTAAGGGTGAAAAGGATCTGTAAAATGTTAGGAATTAGCAGTCTTTTGTATAAGATAGTTAGAACCTTTGGTTAACAGGGAACTTAGCTGATGAGTTGGCAGGAGAGGCTAGCCAATTGAAAAATATTTATATTCACATAGAAACAAAATGAGGAATCTATGTGGTTCATAGAAAAGAAATGTGCAAAGTGCTTTGTTCACAACTTAGAGTGGATACACTTAAAATCTTTTTTTAAAATGCTAATAGTAAACGTATTTACACAAATGGATTATGCTGTCACATAACCCCAAAAGAAAATATGCATATGACACTTTACATGTCCACTGATTAAAATAAATAAAGCTACAAAATGTGAAAATTTAAATAAATTTAACTCAAACATTAAGAAATACCAGGCTTAAGTTTATCCAAACAACATGAAATTGATGCTGTGTGAGGCTGAGATACATTTTCAAGGCAAGGTTTTGTACCTTTGGAGGAAAAAATTAATTTAGGTGCTACCTTTCTGGAGAATATTTTTTTAATTATTAATCAAAGAATAGAGGTCTCATCTGGTGAGAAATTACTTTACATCCTCCTAGATATTTATCCATATCTAGATTTTGATTTGCTTAGATGGGTCCGATACTTGGTTATAAGTGAAAGTCCCTGGCACAACTCCAGATTAATACAAAAATGACCCAATTCCGCCAGACTTTAGTTTGAAGTTCATGGTGCTTTTTGACGTGTATCTTCTCTTGCTTCAGTGCTGCTATAGTTTTAGCATGACTCTTGTGATTCAGTTCAATAATCATTTTTCCAAATTATTTCAAATAGTCTATTTTTATAATCTTTCAAGTTCTGTTTCAGTTCTAACCTTATTTTGAAAATGTGTTATAATTTTGCCTCAACTTTGTTCTTCAAAACAATTTTCAGTTTGGATTTCACACAAAACTATTTTTTGTTTCCCCAAACAATACAATATAGCATCCTTTAAAGTAAACAGTATTAACATACTGTAATTTTTCATGATATTTTGCCAATGAGTTATTTGAAGCTTATTTAAAGCTTATATTTAAAGCTTATTTGCAAACAGCTTTTAGCATCCACATCATGTACTCAATACATTAATAGATTTGCCATCTTTCCTCTTCAATAAATTACAAATGTGTAATTATTTTGTCATTATAAATGTTTCTATTGTATCCTCTAAACTGAATGGGCTTAGTCTAATTTCTACTTTTTTTTTTTTTTTTTTTTTTTTTTGGCTAGTGTAGGTTTCATTAACATTTTCATTTTTTTTTTTTAATCAATACTATTATGAGTTAATGATTTTTTGCTATTTTCTGTAAAACAAGGTAAAATAAAAATATAAAACAACTCAATCAAGTCGCATGTTGAACAGATCTGGCAAGTGGAAAGAAGTTGTTTTATGCAGATATAAGATTTAATTATTTTAATATTTAGGTAATCAATATTTTTGTTTGGTTATGTAATGACCTTATATAAATATTCAGTGAGCAATACATTACTGTTAGAGTTTCAGTGTAGATGCTTGCATCATCTTTATCACCACATTTGCTAGTCACCTAACTTTAACTTATGTACCACATAAGCTTTAGCCAGGGTAAAACAAATTAAGCTTATTTATTTAATATCATAGTTTACAGTTTTAATCCCCCTTCTACAAAACCTGTATTATAAATATATTATAATGATGAATTGTGGTTTCCCTGAGCTGCTGTTTTACCTACTTCTGAACACAAACATAATATTGTATAATATTTCAAATCTAAAACATGATTCTATTTTTTATTGTTATTTTGTACTCTGCATGTTTAAATCTACAGATAGGATTAACTAATAGAAGACATTTTCCTGTCATTCCCATTCCTATTCTGATTTGCCCATATGTCACAATAGCATTATCTTTAGGGCATTTTTGAGCAACCATTTTATATGAATTTTCTATGTTTTAATTTTAACAGAAACTCTGTCCAAGGGGCTTCCGCAGGCTTTCCTTACAAAATTTGTTTTATTATTCATACAAAATCCTGGCCCGTGAGCTCCTGGCAAAAATAAATAAATGAATAAACAAAATTAAATCCAATGAATCTGATAGAAATACAGGCACCATAGCATACTTCTGTGGTTGGCTATCCTCAGACACATAACCAATGATCTTTGCTTCCCTGTATGCCCCAAGCCAAAACAACCCAATACAGTAAGCAAGAGAATAAAGAGATAGAAATGCTATGAAAACAAATAAAATACTGTGATTAGAAGAGGATCTGATGAATATAATATGGTTTGTAACTAGATACCTTAAAGAGGCTCTGAACTTCCCAGCTAAAACACAAAATATGTTTTCTGAATGTCCAGTCTAGTTGTGTGCTCTCACAAACAATTATGCAAATATCATGGGACTTGAAGCAAGAATATCTGTATGCATGCTGGAATCTCATTGGCAAGACTGGACTCTTAAAATACATATCTACACAGTATATGATGAATTATTCTGCAGATTAATTCTGTTGTTTTTAGGTTGCTGTAAGCAACTCACGAATTCATGAGTATGGTCATTCAAGTACAAAACACTCACAAATTCTGACATAAAAGAATACACAAACTTCTGACCATGAAACACTAACTTGAGACACTCAAACTCAATATTAATATCTATGATAGGTATTGTGAAATACATATTTTTTTCCTTACGGAAGTAATGAAACACATGACTGTAATTGTCAATTCTTGGTGTTATTGATGTGCTTGAAACATTTACTTTGTTCACATACTAAATGAGTGATGACAGTGATTTCTGCATGCACTTTAGCCAGATCCAGGAAAATTATTAAAATAAAGCATAGTGGTAGTTTGAAGAAATCTTACATGGCCAAATTTGTGACATGTTACTGCAGAAGAAAATTAAATTTTAAACTGACCATATTTCCTTTCTTTGGTCAACTTAGATCTCACAAATTCTTGAAGAGATTTTTATTTTAATACTATAAATATATGTTACTCAGTGATGAAATACTAAGTGCTATGCCTAGCCCAGTGTGACTTTTTATGAGTAATAATGCCATGACAAGAATGGAATGCTGGCAAACCCTTGATTAAAATATGGTGAGCAGCATAGATATAATACATGGCTTTTATACTCAAAGTAGGGGTCATTCTTATCTGGCTGTAAATCTTCTAAGAAAGGTGACACTGAGCTGTATTGTGCATGGGAAGGAGAGAGATGTGTAAAATTTGAAAAGTCCATGCTTTATGTAAGTGCAGCAAGTCAAAGTTTTATTTGAGGCATATTTCTCAAAACATCTATTAGTAGGCTTGGATTTAGGCTTGATATGTAAATTAATTATAAATGAAATTTTAATGTATATCCTATAATAAATACATTCAACACAGATAAAGTGCTTTGTCCTCTGATTTGGAATATGACTTTTACAAACCTTTTCAGATCCCTTATTCTAGCTACCTTTCAAGTAGTCACACGTTTTCTACAGAGCAAAGAATACTTACATAGTAAGAATAGAGACAGGAGTGAGGAAGCAGGCCATCCAAAAAGCACCTATGTTTCTCTCCCAGCAGGATCTCAATAATGGCATTTGAATTCAGTGATTGAAGTGATGCAATCTCCTAGCAAGAAACTCATATGCACTTAGTGACTCCCTTTTAACAATCCATTTGTAATAAATTATTCCATGGCAATCCTTTAATTATTTATGATACCAAATGGTCTTTCAACTTTCTGACTCATGGCTTGATTCACTTAGATACAGCACAGCTATTCACTGCAGTTCTCAAATGTGTTAGGAGTTTTTATTGGAGTCAAGCCTGGTTTTAAAGGCCATGCAAATTGCAAAAAGAGGCTAAAACGGATTATCTGCTTTTAAATCAAAGCCATAAATTAAGACTATAGCCTAGAAAGAATGCCTATATTATTGTATATATATAAATATATATACATGTGTGCATATTAAAGTAGATATATACTCAGAGTAAGTTTGTTCCAAATAAATACATAAATATTGTTTACACACTCAAGGTTTTTGTTGTTATTGCTTACTCATTCTCCATAAACATACATACTTGATTAAAATTCTTTATTATAATTAAAATATATTGTCACAGAATCAGAACATCACAGACTGCTTGAGGTTGGAAGGGATCTGATTAATTACATCTTTGTGACAGGCTCACCTCAGATATTTATATACATTTAATGAGGTCTTCCCTCAGCCTTCTCTTTTACAAGCAAAACAGGCTCAGCTTTCTCAGCCTCTCCTTGTAAAACAGGTGCTGCTCTAGTCCTCTGATCATCTTAGTGACCCTCCTCCAGATTCACTCTACTAGTTCTATGTCCCTCTTGTACTGGGGAGCCTGAAACTGGACACAACACTCCAGGTGTGACCTCACAAGGGCTGAGCAGAGGGGGAGGATCACCTCCCTCCACCTGTGGCAACAGTATTCCGAATGCAGCCCAGGATACTGTTGGCCTTCTTAGCCACAAGGGCACATTGATGACTCCTGGTCAACCTGCTGTCCACCAGGACTCCCAGGTCCCTCTCTGCAGAGCTGCACTCCAGCAGGTCAGTCCCCAGCCTGCACTGCTGCCTGGGGTTGTTCCTCCCTAGTTGCATGACCCTGCACTTGCCCTTGTTGAACTTCATGAGTTTCTTCTCGGCCCATCCCTCCAGTCTGTCGAGTTCTCTCTGAATGGCAGCACAGCCATCTGGGTTATCAGCCACTCCTCACAGCTTTGTGTTAGCAAACTTGCTGAGGGTGCACCCCATTCCATTGTCCAGGTCATTGATGCACAACACTGGACCCCGTCTTGATCCCTGTGGAACACTGCTAGCTACAGGCCTCCAACTAGACTCTGCATTACTGAGCAAAACCTTTTGAAATTAAATTTATTACACTTATTCTCTTCTATATTCAATATTTTCTTTTTCCTAATGGATGTAATTGAATCCTAAATATTCTGACACACTTTTTTTTTTTTTTTTTTTTTTTTTTCCAACATAAATTGCATTATTTCAATGTAAATTATTTAATTTGTCATATAGGTTAACTGTATGCTTACTTCCTGTATCTTCAATATTGAAGCCTTTCAATATGTAGAAGCCTTAATGTATAGTGCACATATAAAAAGCATAAGTGTCTCTTAATGCTTCATGCAACTAGCCTCCCTGTCTCAAACACAATGGGCCTTATTTCAACAACCTAATTTTTCTTTAGGTCTGTCTACACAACATTGACAGGGCATAGGCAACTTCCTACTAAAAAGTTTTTTAAGTCTCCTTATTGGCTTGTATAGTTTTTCAAAGAATTTATTTCCATTAAATAAAAGCTTCAGGTTGAACTTAGACAAGCTAAATATGGCCCAACAACTGAAAAAGCAATTTTCTGTTTCAAATTAGGCTCAAAGTTATTTATTTAAAAGAAACTGGGAATATATAACACATCAAATTTGAATATGCTCTTAGAAAGACAGGAAAGAACTGTATATTCAGGAAAGTTACCTGTACTCTTGCGCTTGTAAACAACGTTGAAAATATTATTAATTTGTATATATGCATGCCTTTGCAATGCAGGTGTAAAATCCACTTTAATCCAGTTGCTGTGCAGTAGCATAATTAACCATTGTATCATGTCCACCTATGGTAAAACAAGAAGCAATGAGATTTATTTGCATATGAACATTTGGCTAGATATTAGAAAATCTCTCTAATTATGAAGGTTTTTAAGCCTTAGAAAGAATTAGGGACACTAAAATATGCTGTTCACTGGAGTTTTTCATAGCAATAAGATAAATATCTTAAATATCTATCAGAACAATCAGGTATCCTATAAAAACTCTTCTTCTGTAGCAAATTATGCTTCTGTGATAGTAATTTCAGATTTTTCTTTTTCTTTTTTTTTTTATTTTATTTTTTTAAATTGTCCACTGAGATCTGTTTTTCAAGTTGGTTATGGGTGACATTCTAAATGCAAAACGGGAAAAAAGTAAGTATATTCTCATAAGTATATGTGATACTCATATCCACTAGCATAGAAATCTACTATTCATGTGGCTGACAACCATGTTAGAGAAATTCTTGCTTATTCTCCGCAGTTATTTATGTGGACTAGAAATTGGTAGTTAAAAATAATTGAATAAGTTATTGTTGAGCTCAATACTTCTAACAGAATGAGGTTGTACTTTATGTGAATCATAGAATCATTAAGGTTGGAAAAGACCTTCAAGTTCATCTGGTCCAACCATCACCCTATGGTGGTTTTACTCGGGTGGGTTGCCGAGCTCCACTGCAACCGCTCTCTCACTCCCCCTCCTCAAAGAGGAACAGGAGAAAATACGATGAAAGGGGTTCAAGGGTTGAGATAAGGATGAGGAGTTCGCACAGTAATTATTGTGATGAGCAAAACAGACTCAGCATAGGGAGATAGTGACATCTATTGCCTTTTACTAATGAGCTAGAGAAGCAAGAAACAAAGGAAAGAAACCAAAAGCACCTTCCCCCCCCCCATCCACCCTCTTCCACCTTCTCCCCCCGAGCGACGCA
>NW_023303043.1:0-9292 GCF_011077185.1 Oxyura jamaicensis
CCCGGGTCAGCCCTCCGGCCCTTCTTGTAGATGGGCGTCACATTCGCTAGCCGCCAGTCAGCTGGGACCTCCCCCGATAGCCAGGACTGCTGATAAATGATGGATAGTGGCTTGGCCAGCACCTCTGCCAGTTCTCTCAGTACCCTTGGGTGGATCCCATCCGGCCCCATCGACTTGTGCACATCCAAGTGCCGTAGCAGGTCACCAACCAGTTCTTCGTGGATGGTGAGGGCCACATCCTGCTCCCCATCCCCTTCCACCAGCTCAGGGTACTGGGAATCCAGAGAACAACAGGTATTGCCGCTAAAGACTGAGGCAAAGAAGGCATTAAGCACCTCCACCTTTTCTCATCTCTTGTAACTAAGTTTCCCCCTGCATCCAGTAAAGGATGGAGATTCTCCTTTGTCCTCTTTTTTGTGTTGATGTATTTATAAAAGCGTTTTTTGTTATCTTTAACGGCAGTAGCCAGATTGAGCTCCAGATGAGCTTTGGCTTTTCTAATTTTGTCCCTGCACAGCCTCGCTACATCCTTATAGTCCTCCCTAGTGGCCTGCCCACTTTTCCAAAGATTATAAACCCTCTTTTTTCTTCTAAGCTTGAGCCACAATTCTCTGTTCAGCCAGGCTGGTCTTCTTCCCCGCCAGCTCGTCTTTGGGCACGTGGGGACAGACCGTTCCTGCGCCATTAAGATTTCCCTCTTGAAGCGCGCCCAGCCTTCCTGGACTCCTCTGCCCTTCAGAACCGCCTCCCAAGGGACTCTACCAACCAGTGTCCTCAGCAGCACAAAGTCAGCCCTCCGAAAGTCCAATACAGTGGTTTTACTGGTCCCCTTCCTGGCCTTGCCAAGAATAGTGAACTCCACCATTTCATGGTCACTCTGCCCAAGACAGCTCCCGACAATCACATCCTTCACCAGTCCTCCTCTGTTTGTGAAGAGAAGGTTTAGCAGGGCGCCACCCCTGGTAGGCTCACTAACCAGCTGTGTCAGGAAGCTATCTTCCACGCTCTCCAGAAACCTCCTAGACTGCTTCCTCTGGGCTGTGTTGTGCTTTCAGGATATGTCAGGGAAGTTGAAGTCCCCCACGAGTACAAGCGCTGACGATTTCGCAACTTCTGCCAGCTGCCTGTAGAACTCCTCATCCGTTTCCTCGTCCTGGTTCGGCGGTCTATAGCAGACCCTCACCAGGACACTAGCCTTGTTGTCCCTGCCGATCCTAACCCAAAGGGACTCGATCTTGTCATGCCCAGCCTCGAGTTCTACAACATCGAAAGACTCTCTAATATAGAGAGCCACACCGCCACCCCTTCTGTGCTGCCTGTCCCTTCTGAAGAGCCTATAGCCAGTCATTGCAGCACTCCAGTCATGAGAGTGGTCCCACCACGTTTCCGTGATGGCAACCAAGTCGTAGCCTGCCCGCTGCACGATGGCTTCCAGCTCCTCCTGTTTGTTACCCATGCTGCGTGCATTGGTGTAGATGCACTTCAGCTGGGCCATTACCTTATTCCCCGGTGATGATTGCAGAAGCCTTGTAAAACTTTCTAGGGCCTGGAGCAGTAGTTCTGGCTTCCTGGCTTGAATTCATCTACCAAACGTAGATGTCTCTGTCCAAGGTAGTCAGTCTCTTTATGGTCATTGGAGAGGAAATCGGTGTCTGTTTAGCTTGAAATGAATTACGTCTCAAAAGGAACTATCTCTGCTGAACATGAAGCCCTAGAGTGACTTGCATAGAAGTGTTTATATTTCAAATACTATAAAAGAAGTAAGATGGACCCTGTATTTTCCTGGGATGGACACTCAAATGCAGCTGTCGTGTTTAGGGGCTGCTGCTGATGGTATTAGCAGAGTGGTCTGGTGCAAGGCCATGAATACCACTGTCATGTGAGGTCATTTCTCTTGAGCAACCCATGCTGCTGGCCACTGCCCAGAAACAGTCATCTCATGAGCAAATTCATCATTTCTCAAGGAAGCATGGCTGTTAGTCACAGTTCCTAGGTGAGAAGACAAGTCACTGCTGCTGTCTCTCCTAGATGTGGTTGAGATTTCCTTGGGAAGAACACATACAACTTGGAGGCAGCCTGCATTCCAGTAGATGTAGCTGCATAAGTAATAAAGCTGTGCTACAGTACTGCTTTTGCTAATAGCAAGTCAGAACTTGTAACATTGTGGTGGTTTCCTTTTATATACCTCTTTATACATCTGGTATAAGAGTCTTAGAAAAACTTTATCTGAATGAATACCAGAATTCATACATTACATTTTATACAGTATGATTTGGGCTTCCAAGCTTGTAGGTAGGCTTTGCGCACGGCAGTTTGAAGCCAGTTTCCATGAATCAAAAGGTACTTCCGTACAATATTTCTGTGAAAAGAAACTAAGAATTCTGTGTTTCAATAGCTTTCCAGATCAAATCGGTTTGTAAGTAAAAGAATTGAGAGGAGGAAAAGTAAACTTAAAGCTTGTTAGATGTTTAGGTAGACCTCTCTTCTCTGGGAAATATCCTGGCTACTTCTGGTTTGTGAACATCATTCAATAATGAAGGTAGTCTCTGGCAAATTTGGCTTGATCTAAGTATTGTGCAGTTCAGACCTCTTCTTCACTTGAAAAATTAATGAAGATATGGAATAAATTGATATGATGCTATTAAAAGAATCACGTCTGTTTACAGTGGTAGAAAAATATATCCTTTCAATTACTGTTCTTAAAATGTAGGATTTTGATCAAAGAGAGAATGCATAATCAACTAAAATAACTGCATTCACAGCTGAGCCACAGTTCCGTTTGGAGAGAACAGAGTATAGGCAAGTTTGAGAAAAAGAATAAAAGACTTCAGATCCTTGATGTTTTAAACACTAAATCTATCTTTCTTTGCTTTGCTTGCTTTGGAGGGTAGAGGAAAAATGTTTTCCTTGATACTCTGTACATTTCTTGAAAAAAGAGATAATTTGTTCTAAGTTACATGAAAAAAAAAAAAGTTGGGCAAAACCTGTAACAGATTAGGGTGGTATGATGCAATAGGTGACAGCTCAGATTTTGCCTCGTGCAAGATGGTTTGTACTGTGCCAGGGTTGTAAGGATACAGGGTAGCCCAATACTTAACGTTAAAAAACAGTTTTACTTTTTCAATCTGGAAAGCAGAACTGCTAGCTATACTGTGCAGGTGGCACCAGATACTTTGTTTAGTGACTTTAAAATAGTGAAAACCCCAAAATACAATACTCTCAGGTTACATAAAATACATTGTTTCCCTTTTGGGGACCTCAGAAGGACTTGGAAGAAAATTCTTAAGGAAAATATATTGATGATGAAGAAAAGATGGAAGTGTTTAATTTCATAATTCCCCCATTCTCCTTCCCTATTAATTTGTCAATGTGTTGCAAATTATCCAAATGTTTTGTTATTAAATTTCTTACTTTAACAAGTCATAACTCTACTACTAAACTAATGAATGTAGTTTCCATGAACTGTACTTTTTCTAAGAAGCATCCATGGTTTCTGCAATCTTTTTCTTTTCATGCAGGTTGCAGGTCTATGCAGTTTGGTACCTGGTTTGCTTATGCCTGTGATCTTATTGTCTTGATCTCTTTCCTCTCTTGGGGGAGTATAGGGAAAATGTTACATGACTCTTGTAAAGTCCAGAGAACAGGAATTGATGCGGGGGACATTGAAATAGTCTGAAAGTTTCATAACAAGGAAAAATATATTCATATATATGAGGACAAAAACTGCTGTGACTTTAGTCTTCATAAAAATTATATATTGTAGAAAGCTTGTTTGGGAAGTAGAACAGATTATCTCTATGTTCTGCTCTGTGGTGTTCACTCCTTTTCATATTTCTTTTTCATTGCATGTTGGTCTGTTCTTCAGGCTTAGGTAACTGGGGACTTTTCAGAAATGAACCTGTACAAAGTGATGCATTCTTGATTTAGATGTCCCGTGCCTTCAAATGTTTTTGGCAAATGTCTCGATTTTAGTTACAACTTAAACTAGTGTTGCTTCCCCACCCCCAAAATAGTAATAATTTGTTGTGTTTTTATGCATATACAGAGCATTTACTTTGGCTGCTCTCTTGTTTATTTTGGACTCTTATCCGTGATGTTTTTTGAAAAGTGATTTTAAGATCATATTCTTTAATTTATTTTTAAATTTCATCTCAGGTGGGATAAGCTCTACTATAGAGAGCAGTGGCAGTCTCTCTAGTGGCACGAGCCAATTTTGTTTCTGATGTGAAGGAGAAAGACCATGTGGCTCTGTGCTGTGTAACTTGGCGCATTGAGTGCACCCATTAGCATCTGGTGATAACAGAAAGGCAACAGCTTCTTCCTTCCATCTTCCTAATAAAGTCATGGCTCTTATGTTCTTAACACAGCTTTCATACAGAGGCAGTTAGATATGTGAAGCAAGAGTTTCTTGTGTGGGATATCTACCCTGATAAGACAAGAATGTTACATTCCACTTTAAGATTCTTTATACTTGCTGTCTTATATCCTTCCTAAGGTGCAAGCTAGCATGTTTTGAACACTACAGTACTGTAAACCCCATTTAAGCTTTGAAGCTATACTATAACTATAGCTTTTCCACTCATCACAGGGGCGGGTGAAATCTTAGAAGTGGAGGGAAAACAAAATTGAAGTGACAAAAATTCAAGCTCTAAGCTGGGTGTAAAATTGTAAAAAGCGAGATTTTCACTATTTAGCAACAGTTTCACTATTTAGCAGCAGTTGTGGTCTCAGTTAAATCCCAGCAGCTGAGTAGAATTTGACTTAAGCAGTTGGTTTGACCAGTTATTTGTATCTCAAAACAGAACCTGAACCTCAGTCATTATTTTTTGCCTTTGCACTGGTGCACTGCTCTACACACCTGGCTGGGGACCTCTGTGTGGTTCAGCAAGTGTATGTGGAGGATTTGCTGTATAAGTGCTGTCACCTTGGGGCAGAAAAAGGAGTATTGGTAGTGTCAACAATCAGGGCACCTGTAGGCCTTAAACTCTTTGTCCCTTCTTCTTTCCCCTGTATGTCATGCTGTGCTGTGTCACCTTTACCCATTGCTCTATTTAAGATCAGGCCTAAGCCCTTAACTTTAGGCGTGTCAAAGAGAGCTGGAGAGGTTATAGTATTGTGCTGGGTGTGCAGGAGCTGCTCCACATGTGGAGAATCACAGAATGGTTTGGGTTTGGAAGGGACCTAAAAAATCATCCAATTCCACTCCCCCCTTCATCATGGGCAATGACACCTCCAACCACACCTGGCTGCCCAAAGCACCATCTAACCTGGCCTTAAACACTTCCTGGGATGGGGCATCCACAGCTTCTTTGGGCAACCTGTTCCAGTGCATTGCCACCCTCTGAATGAAGAATTTTTTCTTTATATCTAATCTAAATCTCCCCTCTTTTAGTTTAAAGCCATTCCCCTTTGTCTTATCCCTACACTCCCTGAAGAGTCCCTCTCCAGCTTTCCTGTAGGCTCCCTTTAGGTACTGGAAGGCCACAATAAGGTCTCCCTGAAGTCTTCTCTTCTCCAGGTTGAACAACCCCAACTCCCTCAGACTGTCCTCACAGGAGAGATGCTTCAGCCCCTTGATCATCTTTGTGGCCCTCCTTTGGACTTGTAATAGTACTTCCATGTCCTTCTTGTGCTGGGGCCCCAGAGCTGAACTCAGTGCCCTAGGTGGGGTCTTGTGAAAGCAGAGTAGAGGAGGAGAATCACCTCCTTTGCCCTGCTGGCCATGCTCCCTTTGATGCAGTTCAGGACACGGTTGGCTTTCTGAGCTGCAAGCGCACACTGATGGATCATGTTGAGCTTCTTGTCAACCAGCACCCCCAGGTCCTTCTCCTCAGGGCTGCTCTTAATCCATTCTTTGCCCAGCCTGTATTTGTGCTTAGGATTGCCCTGGCCCAGGTGCAGGACCTTACACTTGGCCTTGCTGAACTTCATGAAGTTCACACAGGCCCAACTCTCAGGCCTGTCCATGTCCCTTTGGATGTCCCTTCCCTCCAGCCTGTCAACTGCACCACGCAGCTTGGTGTTATCAGCAAACTGGCTGAGGGTGCACTCAATCCCAGGGTCCACATCACTGACAAAGATGTTAAACAGTGCCAGTCCCAGTACTGACGCCTGAGGAATGACACGTGTTACTGATCTCCACCTGGATATTGAGCCATTGACTGCA
Source organism: Oxyura jamaicensis (assembly GCF_011077185.1). NCBI lineage: Eukaryota > Metazoa > Chordata > Aves > Anseriformes > Anatidae > Oxyura > Oxyura jamaicensis. Next base: position 6,167 of record NW_023303043.1, read on the forward strand.
ACACTTCTTGAAGAAGTTGCGATAGCAAAAGGTTACCTTCAGCCTCTGCTTTAGAATTTCCCATTTCCACTATCAGATACTATCTTTGTCAGTCCGAAGATGTTTGGTATGCTTGATCTAGCTGCTCAGTCATTTTTCACTGGGACCAGTGTGAAATCAGGGTAAGATTTAGCATTAAGTGGCTGCAAACTGAAACCAAACTGAGAAGATTGTTAGTTTAAGTTCAAGAATTAACAGTCTAGTATTTTTACCTAAGATCTTTCACTGATGATGCATTTGAATTTTGGTTTAGATTTTCCAAGGTTGTCTGGCTTCCTCTCTGCTTTTAGGTGGAAAATGGTGCATCTATATTAGCCCTTTGGTGAGAAGTAGGTTTTTCAGGCACATTTCCTGATTGTCTCTGTTTACCATGCTTTGGTAAGGCATGATGTGCCACAGCCAGTCACAGGCTCTTTGTAGAAGCAGACCAGAACTGGTCTGCAGCAAATCCCATGAAAATCGTATAATGTGAATGTAGAATCCTTGGCACCAACTATTTCACTCTGCTTCTTTCAATGTGCAATGTCTGCTGATCAGCAAAGTGTACTGTGGGGATGTGGCTAACATCTCATAATTGCTGTTCAGTTCCCATATTGAGCAGAGGTTGCTGGTTGAGTTCATCTGCAGTCGCTTAAGTGCTAATACTGCCTTGCAGTTAATGACCTGCATGGTGCACAATTCAGCCTGATGTCTTGGATGCCTAAAGTGACGCCTATAGTAACTTTTATCCTGCTTCTCTTACAAGTGGAATTTGTCCCTTAAGTGCTCTCAGGTCTGAGTGTGCAAAGTGCCTTTAAAATACCAGTATTCAGGTCATTTAATTCCTCTCAAATGCAGGCCTCCTCTGAACTGGAGATAACTTTGAGTCAAAGTACATAATTTATGTCCTGCTAATGAATCAGTGCTTGCAGTGAATTGAAATCCTTGGATAAAAGCTGCTACAATTATGCAAATTCTACTGTAACACTTTTTTACGTCCATCCCTACGATGGCAGGGAGGGGTACAGAGAGGACACGAAAAGCCCACCTGTTAAACACGTGGCTCAGGGGCTGGTGCCAAGACAGAAATCTTGGGTTTTTCGACCATGGGGCGCTTTACTCGACACCCGGCCTGATGGCCGCAGACGGGTCCCTATCTTTTAGGGGAAAATGGATCCTGGGCCAGGAGCTGGCAGGGCTCATTGAGAGGGCTTTAAACTAGGTAAGAAGGGGGATGGGGCTGAAGCAAGGTTTGCTGGAGCTGTGCCAGGGGGAACAATAGCAAGGCCAGGGGATAAGTCAATGGCCCAGCTGAAGTGCATCTACACCAATGCACGCAGCATGGGTAACAAACAGGAGGAGCTGGAAGCCATCGTGCAGCAGGCAGGCTACGACTTGGTTGCCATCACGGAGACGTGGTGGGACCACTCTCATGACTGGAGTGCTGCAATGACTGGCTATAAACTCTTCAGAAGGGACAGGCAGCACAGAAGGGGTGGTGGAGTGGCTCTCTATATTAGAGAGTGTTTCGATGTTGTAGAACTCGAGGCTGGGCATGACAAAGTCGAGTCCCTTTGGGTTAGGATCGGCGGGGCCAACAAGGCTAGCGTCCTGGTTGGGGTCTGTTACAGACCGCTGAACCAGGACGAGGAGACGGATGAGGAGTTCTACAGGCAGCTGGCAGAAGTTGCGAAATCGTCAGTGCTGGTTCTCGTGGGGGACTTCAACTTCCCTGACATATCCTGGAAGCACAACACAGCCCAGAGGAAGCAGTCTAGGAGGTTTCTGGAGAGCGTGGAAGATAGCTTCCTGACACAGCTGGTTAGTGAGCCTACCAGGGGTGGCGCCCTGCTAAACCTTCTCTTCACAAACAGAGGAGGACTGGTGAAGGATGTGATTGTCGGGAGCTGTCTTGGGCAGAGTGACCATGAAATGGTGGAGTTCACTATTCTTGGCAAGGCCAGGAAGGGGACCAGTAAAACCACTGTATTGGACTTTCGGAGGGCTGACTTTGTGCTGCTGAGGACACTGGTTGGTAGAGTCCCTTGGGAGGCGGTTCTGAAGGGCAGAGGAGTCCAGGAAGGCTGGGCGCGCTTCAAGAGGGAAATCTTAATGGCGCAGGAACGGTCTGTCCCCACGTGCCCAAAGACGAGCTGGCGGGGAAGAAGACCAGCCTGGCTGAACAGAGAATTGTGGCTCAAGCTTAGAAGAAAAAAGAGGGTTTATAATCTTTGGAAAAGTGGGCAGGCCACTAGGGAGGACTATAAGGATGTAGCGAGGCTGTGCAGGGACAAAATTAGAAAAGCCAAAGCTCATCTGGAGCTCAATCTGGCTACTGCCGTTAAAGATAACAAAAAACGCTTTTATAAATACATCAACACAAAAAAGAGGACAAAGGAGAATCTCCATCCTTTACTGGATGCAGGGGGAAACTTAGTTACAAGAGATGAGAAAAGGTGGAGGTGCTTAATGCCTTCTTTGCCTCAGTCTTTAGCGGCAATACCTGTTGTTCTCTGGATTCCCAGTACCCTGAGCTGGTGGAAGGGGATGGGGAGCAGGATGTGGCCCTCACCATCCACGAAGAACTGGTTGGTGACCTGCTACGGCACTTGGATGTGCACAAGTCGATGGGGCCGGATGGGATCCACCCAAGGGTACTGAGAGAACTGGCAGAGGTGCTGGCCAAGCCACTATCCATCATTTATCAGCAGTCCTGGCTATCGGGGGAGGTCCCAGCTGACTGGCGGCTAGCGAATGTGACGCCCATCTACAAGAAGGGCCGGAGGGCTGACCCGGGAAACTACAGGCCTGTCAGTTTGACCTCAGTGCCAGGGAAGCTCATGGAGCAGATCCTCTTGGGAGTCATCATGCGGCACTTGAAGGGCAAACAGGCGATCAGGCCCAGTCAGCATGGGTTTATGGAAGGCAGGTCCTGCTTGACGAACCTGATCTCCTTCTATGACAAAGTGTCGCGCTGGGTGGACGAGGGAAAGGCTGTGGATGTGGTCTACCTTGACTTCAGCAAGGCTTTTGACACCGTTTCCCACAGCATTCTCCTCAAGAAACTGGCTGCTCTTGGCTTGGACTGGCGCACGCTTCGTTGGGTTA
>NW_023303044.1:0-10991 GCF_011077185.1 Oxyura jamaicensis
GAGGAGAGGAGAGGAATTCTGCTCCATGATACCTGGTGATAGTATGTCCTCAAATGTGTCTAAAATCTGTGGCAAGTACTGTGGTTGAGCCCTGGGTAATAGACTGGAAATGTTACCGTAACTTCCTCTTTCAAACTTTTCCAGTATAAAATGTGAGATTTATTAATAGATCACATGGAACAGATACATTTTCCTTTTAAATTAATATATTTATATATATAAGTTAAAATAAATCAGTGTTTGTTGCACTTTGGGTTGTCATCAGATTTTCAGATTTCCCGTTTTTAATATACCGTAGACAATACTAAAACATCGAGCACTGTAAATGAATGTTCCTGATGATAGCAACCATGGAAAAGCCTGCACATGGCAACACATGTTTCAGTCCTTCTTACAGCAGTTCTTTGGTTTTAAACAAAAACTGATGACATCAGAGAGGCGGATGATCTGTAGCAGGTTTACATGGCAAGGTTTTGGTAGCAGGGGGCCATAGGGGTGGCTTCTGTGAGAAGGATCTAGAAGCTGTCCCATGTTTGGTAAGGTCCCCACTGCTGACCAGAGCTGAGCCAATAAGTGATATTGTTTTGTGCCTCTGTGAGAGCAGATTTAAGACGGGAAAAAAACGCTGTGCCACACAGCAACTGGGAGAGTGAGGGGAGTGAGGAACAGCCCTGCACGCGCCAAGGTCAGCAGAGAAGGAGGGGGAGAGGTGCTCCAGGCACCGGAGCAGAAGTCCCCTGCGGCCTGTGGTAAGGCCCATGGTGAAGCAGGCTGTCCCCCTGCAGCCCGTGGAGTACCACAGTGGAGCAGGGTTCCACGCTGCAGCCCATGGAGGGGACCACGGTGGAGCAGGTGGACCTGCACCAACGGAGGCTGCGGCCTGTGGAAGACCCCTGCCGGAGCAGATTCCGGGCCAGACCTACAGCCCGTGGAGAGGAGACCACGTGGGAGCAGGTGACCTGGCAGGAGCTGCTGCCCGTGGGCGATCCAGGTTGGAGCAGTTTGCTCCTGAGGAATGGACCCCGTGGTATGGACCCATATCTGGAACAGTTCTTGAAGAGCTGCTGCCTGTGGGAAGCCCACGCCGGATCAGTTCAGCAAGGACTGCATCCTGTGGGAGGGACCCCACAGCACGGGGGATGAGAGTGACCAAGAAGGAGGGGCAGAGAAGAATTTCTATAGACTGACCATAACCCCCATTCCCCCGTTCCCCTGCACCGCTCGGGGGGAGGAGGTGGAAGAGGGTAGATGGAGGGCTAAGGTGCTTTTGGTTTCTTTCCTTTGTTTCTCACTTCTCTAGCTCATTAGTAATAGGCAATAAATCTTACTATCTCCCTATGCTGAGTCTGTTTTGCCCGTCACGATAATTACTGTGTGATCTCCTTGTCTTATCTCAACCCTTGAGCCCTTTTCATTGTATTTTCTCCCTGTTCCTCTTTGAGGAGGGGGAGTGAAAGAGCTGTTGTGGTGGAGCTTGGCCACCCACCCAGGTAAAACCACTGCATCATGGAAATTGCTCTCTTGCCAGAGGAAAAGCTAAGAAGTTTATGGTAGTTGTGTGGCATCCTTTCTGGCATATGAAAAGGTTAGTCAACAGGCTGAAACTGTGGGATAAGCACCTTATCTTCATCTACTGAGATCATCTTTAATTAACTACTTTAGATGGAGGTGGGAATAGAGGTGGGTGAAAAAGAGTGTATCCTACGTAACTTTTAGCAGTAAATGCAGGTGCCTACATAAAGAGCTTAATCATATGAATTTTTCCTCTTAGTCAACAGAATGAGGAAGACAGAGAGATCTCAGCAGATGTTTCAGTCCATCTCCAGAGGAAACCATCTATCTTCCTTGATCACATTCATGACTAGGAAAAACTAAATTTTTGATTCAAGTAGCTCTAACAAATGCCTAAACCTGGGCAGCATTTTTTAGACCATTACCTCAAATTTTCATCAGTCACCCTTTTAATCAGATGAGTTTAGAGCATTATTCCTGTTTCCTGAAGCAGAACTATTTTTTCAGGCTGCCTGCAGATTTGAGAGGACAACATTGCACTGTTGGGTAGTTATTGTTTGTTTGTTTTTCTGCACTTGATTTTCATTGGACCATTAGAAAGAAGAGGTTTCATTCAAAGCAGACCCTGAATCCTAAGAAGGGGGTTCAAAATTACTTTCCTTTAATCATCTCTACACTGTAACATAAATTTTACTTCCATCTGTTCACCGTTTTTCTGTATCAGTAGTAGATATCTCAAAAATAAGGTATTTGAATTGAGACATATTTTTCAGCTTTTAGTGTCTCTTGAATTGTTTCACTTGTTTTGATTGAAATTTTCTAGTGGGAGGGATGTTGAAAAATCAAATGACTACTGAAGTATAACCAGCATCCAAGATAGTGTGAAGAATGTGAGGCTAAATTACTTAGGGGCTGATATATAATACTTTTGTCAGAGGCTTATACTTGTTGAGGTGTAAATTGCATACAGAGGAATTTTAATGTGTGGCAGTTTGTGGAATTTTGCCATTAGGTTGTTTTTCAGTATGAGTGGAAGAATTTGAACAACTCAGATACTATCCATCATTTGATGGCACATCCTCTAAACAAGTGTAGGGTTGTGTGTGGCTTTCCAACAACCTTCGACCCATAGATACTTAATCCTCCCCAAAACATTCACACTCCTGGATGCTCAACAAGTTACCTTTATACAGTCTAGTGTCAGAGTCCAAAGAGTCTGTCTGGCTAAAAACAGACATCTGCAGTGGATGTGCCTACTTCTGAAGCTGTTATCCCTATGTCCCATTTAAACCACTGGAGAGGATCAGAGTTCTGTTCATCAACTCCTTAGGAGATGTCTTCACAGATTCTGCTGACCTAAATCTTTCACTGCAGTTGAACACTTTTCATTGACCATAAGCCAATCTGGGGAGACTAGGTCACATGAAGATGTCTATGATGTTGGTGTCTGAAGTTAGGTGAGAAGACTTCTTTTTATGGTTTAAATGGTCAAAATTGAACCACAGACACTGTCTACTGCCACTACAGTACCTGGTTTTGACACAGGCTTTCAACACACCTAATGGAAAATATGACTATTTCTCAAGTCATGCTCAGATCTGTATAAAGCAGTGCCATTAATATGAACTGTTTGAGTGAGATTTCTGTTTGTTTGTTTGTTTTTGTTTGTTTTTGTTTGTTTTTGTTTGTTTGTTTTTTTATTGTATTGTATTGTATTAGTTTGATTTGGTTTTAATAAATACAGTATCACATACAATGTATGCTTTGACATTTCTTTTTCTGGAAATCCAGCTCTCCTCTCTGTGAGACCCTTCACTGCTGTTCTTGTCCAAAGGAAGTTGCCAGCATGATAAGGGAGGGAGGGAACAACAAAGTCCATTAATTTGACTAACATGTCTAATATTGCTCGGGAAAATTTGTGGTTCAGTGGCCTACTACCCATCTAGACCATGGTAATTTAATAGTTGCTACTTAACAAGTAAGTAGTGGGTCATGACTATTATTTGCTGAGAACATTATTTTCAAAGATTGCTTCCTATCATGTTTCAAGAATATAGTACGCCAGCCATTTCCTGAAAAAAAAAAAAAAAATAGACACAGTACTTACTTCAAAAAGTTAGCAGTGTTAAAGTGGTTTACATAGCTTGTAAAGCATGATTTACTTCATTTTTCAGTGTTGTGTATATTCTGAGGTCTTAGGACACAGGAGAAATTCATACACTGATGTCTTTCGCTGCTTTCTCCCACCAAATGGGATAATCAGGTGACTGAAGCTGATATATGATGTCACTGATAGGCTCTGCTGCAGGCGAGGATTTGTTTTGGCAGTCAGTCCTTGGGGAGGTTTTCGGCATTTACACGTTCAGATTTCTCGGGTGGCGTTTGAGCACCAGGAGGCAGCTCAGTTTCTGTCCATGGTGCTGATCTCTTCGGAAGCCTTTCTGGTACTGCTTCTGTAAACAAGAAGAGGGAGGAAAAAAAGGCAAAAATAATAGGCTTACTGGAAACTCAATGAAATTATGGGGAATAAAATGCATAAATTAAATTTTAAAATGCTAATATTAATTATTGTATTATAAATACCTTAATTAATAATTAATTTAATGCTTAATAATTTATATGTTATACATATTAATGTATCCCTCCTGCCAATTTATGTCTTGAAATTACAACCCAAAACCCTTCTACAAATTAGAAAAAGAAGTTAATCAAGAAAATTCATAAATTAAGATAAATATGTGTCTTTCAGTTTTCTTCTACAGGCTACTTCTTATTACTTGTTGTCATTTAACCAATCAGGAAGCTAAGCACCACCACACAGCTATTCGTTCACCTCCACTTGGTGGGAGGAGAAAGGGAATCAGTAGGGTAAAAGTGAGAAAACTCGTGGTTTGAGATAGAATAGTTTAATAAGTAATGTAAAAGTTGTGCAACAAGCAAAATAAAGAATTCATTCACTACTTCCCATAGAAGGGCAGATATTTAGCCATCTATAAAAGTAAAGCTTCATCAAACATAACAGTGACTTGGGGAGACAAACACCGTAACTCTGAATGTTCACCCATCCTCAGTCATTGTGATATTCTCCCCCCCTTTCCACCTCTTCCTTTCATGCAGCTTTAGTGCCAAGAATGACATTATATGGTATGGAATATCTCTTTGATCAGTTTGAGTCAACTCTACTGGCTGTGTTCACTACCAGCTTCATGTACACACACAGTTTACTTGGGGCTGGTCACTGTAAGAAACAGAAAAATATCTTGCTGTGTAAGCACTGTACAGCAATAACTAAAATGTTGGTGTGCTATCAACACGATTTAATGCAAACCCGGAAGATATGAAGAGGCATAATAAAGATAATTAACTCTATCCCCTACCAAATCAGTACATTACTCTAAGCCGAGAGGGTGAGATTGCATTTTGAATACTTACATGTAGATTGATTTAAAACAAATATATATCCACAAAACATATAAAGGAGCATTAAGTCAGTAAGAAAGCAAGTGGGAAGGGCTACTGAGTTTCAGAAGCACCTCTCATTGAGATAAGTTTCATGAGTTTTATATGCAGAAATGTTGTTTTTATATTGCCCAAAATTTGCTTCAGATTTGCTATCTTCTACTAAAGAACACGAGTTCTTTTTCTTGTTCTCATTACATCTAAGAGATGCAGGATGGATAGCCTGTAAACCACAGAGTATGTAATAAATAATGAATCACTTTGAAACATTACTTTTATGAAAAGTCACATACAAATATGATGTTTACTTGTAATTTGTTTAAGTTATAAAAACACTAGCTGAGAGTGTGACTTCCCAATAAATCTGCTGGAGTACGGGGTAATGAAGCCTAGCTTCTTTTCTTTTCTTATTTTTTAATTTTTCACCTATGTTAATTTATGAGCCCTTTCCAAAATTGTGCTTCAAAGCACATTTTTTAGTAAATTCCCCAAGTCAAATGCATCTACAGAATTGTCAACAGGTTCACTTCAATTTCACATTTTCCCAGTTTCAAGTTCAAGGAACAACAAACAAATTGTTGAAAAACACCAGCTTTCATGCTATTTGCATTTGCCTTCCAAATACGTCAAAACACTAATACCTTAAGGATTATTTCACAAATGTGAACTCATTTACTTATAGTTATTTTTTCCATAAATAAAGCAGTAAAAGTAATTATTCTAATTAGAATATGAATTATTCAAAACTGCCAAAGAAAATTGTTCTGCCAGTGTCAGTTGCATTTCTGCTTTAGTAAAAATTACATATTCTAAATTGGAGACCTAAGCTTCTTACAGATCCATAAACATGTTTAGCAAGTCTATGCAAGTTCCCTACTTGTGCTGCTGTGACTCGGGTTTGCAGGAACCATAGATTTTAAAAGTTCACCTGGTCTTTTCTTGAGCATACCAAGGTGACAGTAATTATGACTATGAAGTGGGTTCTATTTTGACATGAAGGCACACAGAGACCCCAGAATTCCTTACACACACAACCGAGGAGTAGCTCTAGGTAAAAAGTTTTTTTTGGCCAATATTTGATCTTATCCTACCAGCTTCAAAGCTGCCTCAGGAGGTTGGCATTGGACATTCTAATCCCACTCTTCTTTCAAAATCCTTCTTGCGGTGATCAGATGCAGTTTTATCAGGTATCTCACAATGTGGAATCATTTTTGCCATTTACACTTTACTTTGCAGACTAAGACTCCTGTAATAAATCTATAGCATTTGTGGACTCAATTTTATTTCTTTAATTCACCCATTTTTTTACATCTTGATCCAAGTTTCACTGAAGTCTATGACAATAATTCTGCCAGGCACTGGAGCAGTCCCCTTGAATTGGGATTACACACTTACTGATACATAGAAGCTACAAGACACATTATTCAGAATTTTATCAATACGGATTTGGATGCCAAATATTTTCTGACTGCATTTAAAGTACTAGCTTAGATCAGAGAAATAAAGGGGGAAAAGAAGGCGTTTTTTTCATAAAAACATTCTCAAGATAAAGAGGACATTTTTGTCAACTGTTAAGAACATTCTACTGAAAGTATTAGTTAGCTTTGATTTATTGGTTTCAAATACCTGCAGTAACTGAATTTCTCATTTAGAATTTGTAAACCCATTACTGGAACCACTGAAATCTACAGCATCAGCCTGATTAACAATTATTAGTTATCCATAGGAAGATCTGAGCTACTGATAGCAGAGCCTGGTTTATAAATAGCAGCAATGGACACCAAAACACAGAAATAATATCTTATAATCAACTTTCTTTATAGATGTGGTAAGGAAGCAGTAAAGAATTAAAAAAAAAAAAAAAATGATTAACAAATAAGAAAGAACTATGCTCTGTGCTCTATGTACAGGGTCCTACAAAATGCCCAGGTAGTATCTAAGGTTTACTGAAGCCCTTGAACTAAAATAAACATTTTTACATTGTATTTCAAAATAAACAAATAAATAAAATTATCGTGGTAATCCAGTTGTTTTCCCATTCACAATCACTGAATAGTAACTTGTGGCCATAAAATATTATCCTATTGAAAATAGATAACATTTGAGACCAGAAGTATTGGCTTTGTGAATCTCGTCATTAAATGTGTAAGTTTTCCAATTTTACAGTTTTACATAAATTTAGAGTATCTTTCATAATATCTAACTCTTGTGGAACTTACAGTTAAACAGTGTCTTTATAAATTCCTAAACACTCTAAATACCACATTTCCCTCACATTCCTCCAAGGATCTATCTACCATGATATTCTTTTCCCACACTAATTACAAACACTCTGCAAATTCCTGAGGCAAGTAGATGTGCTTATAAAATCATATATCAGATGAATGTGATGAGAAGGATGACTTCAAGGAGGATAAAATCAGAATCATTTTACTTTTTGTTTTCATTTTAGCTGTAAATATTATTTAAAGTTGTCTGGCTTAACAATAATGAAATATTTTCCATTTTTATGTAGCCAGATGATTTCATTTGAAAAGACTAAATTGTATTTCTCATAGATCATTTATAAATTAGATCACAGATTTCTGAAAATGACTGAATTGTGTCCTGATGGCTGGTTGGCCACTGAGAAGCTGACACTTTTTTCACTTTTTTTTTTTTTTTTTTTTTTTTTTTGTAACATGGGTGGCTTCTACAATAAGGATTACCATTCTGATTCTCCTCTGTTTGCCGACACGTTTTGTCTTGTGCTTTTTAAGATACTGATAAGTAAGAACATACAATAATTTTCCTAAAGGATAGGAACAGGGAGCATATGGATCCTAATTATGGATGTTTAAAGAGATGTTTAAACATCCTAATATGGATGTTTAAAGAGATACTGGATAACTTTCAAGATAGATGGATAAATCTCTGCAGAAGACAGGTCTCACTTATTCTGAAAGCTTTAGAAGTATGACAAGCACTGAGATATCATGCCTGATGAGTTAAAAAATCAATCAATCAATCAATAAATAAATAAATCGATTTACCTTATGCTAAAATCCTCACAGAGTCAAGTCAACATTTTCAGTTTTTCCCCTCAAGAAATCATTGATTCTCTAGCTGAAATGTATGGGCATGAGTGTAGAGAAGTTGAAACCAAACAGCACTGGCTTTTGATGTATCAGTCTACCCAGTGCCATAGATAATTTATATTGTTTAGTTTCACTTACTGGTAATGACAGACATTTCCTTCATTAGATGTTTTCAAGGAAATTCCCATGAATAAATCTCAAGGGGATTTTCTTCTTTTATTTTTTCCATGTTCTTAGTCTGTTCCTACTTGGTCAGAATTATGCAATAAAAATATTCAGAGAGTTTCCTTGAAAATGTCTTTTGTAAGATGACAAGCACCACACCTATTAATAATGGTATAATTTAAAGTAAAGCTTAAAATATATCTTCAGTTAATGGTTAACAAAATGCAATTTATGTGTGGTTTCATTTAGTGCTCATCAACTTTACTGTATTTTGTACACTGAATTCGGTTGGCTTTCTGATTTCTTATTAGAAGGTGGCATACAGGGATCTATGAAAGGAATCAGAATTACAAAACATTTTCACAGATTTCCTCTAAATACTGAAGCTCTATCAGAATAAATAATGACAAGTATGAAGATGGGTTGTTGTTTCATTTCAGTGATGGTACAGAAAAATCTTTTCTGTAAATTTTTTCTAAAATTGCCTTTGAAAGACCACCTCCATGCTATCATGCTGGTCCCAGCTCAGCATCTTTTCAAAAAATCAAAAGGAGAATGACAAGCATTACATCCAAGTAGTTTGCCAAACAGCTATTTTGTACTATGTCCTATGTTAAGAGTCACTAATTTGTATTATAGTTTTATTTTGTTACAGTTATTTTATTTTTCCTACTCTTCATGTAGTTCACTGGTGCTGATCTACAATGCAGAAAGGCCTAAAGGATGTATTTTCTGTGTGAGGGTCTTCCCTTCACCGTATGTTTACATAGTACTTATCACAATGGAGATTTGATGTGACTGGCTTCTGGGAACTGCTGGCAATATCAACGTTAAATAATGATAACAATACACAGCTTCTTCCTTTGCTTCTCTTTAATTATATACTCTGCACAGTTCAAATATAACAATTTACCATAAGGCAGTGTATATCTTAGATCTGATTCACTCTTATTTACTCTAAGGTTAAAAAAAATAATAATGCAATACAGCTGGTGTGAGACAATGAAAAACAAATGAACACATTCTATTTTCTCTTTCAGTCCCTTAATTTTTTCATTTCTAAATTTTTATACCTTTCTTACAACGTGTTGAAAAGCTAGTTTACTTCAAGTTGCCTGAAATTTCTCACAGTGAAAGCCTTACTTTTGATTGCATACAACTTTGCCAGAGATCAAGCTACCAGCTAAAATTTTTCATGCCAGATGTCTGACTTAGATTGAATATTGATTTTCTTTTCTTCAGCATTTCAGGAAAAACAATTTTAGTTATTTCTGAGATTTGAGTAAACATGGAGTAAAGAAGCAGCAGAAATTGACTGGAACCAAATTTTAAATATATAACACTATAAAAATGCCACCCATTCCCTTAGCATGCTGTGTAGATAAAATTATCAGAATCAGTGAAGCACTAATACCATGCACTGAAGAAACACCTGGAGGAAATCACCAATTCTGTTTTCATTATAAAGTTTGAATGAAGTGCAATATATAAGGCCACATGATTAAAGAGGGAGATAAATTAAAATTGTGAAGATTTACTCTCATTGAAAGAGACAGTCATCTCAGGAAAAAAGTAGTATATAATTATAAAGTTAAAAACTATCATTAAGACAAGAGAACTATATTAATATTTCACACACAATCTTAACTCTGCTTTTCTTATGTTTGTAAGTACTTAACATTTCAGTCTTGTCGTTCTTCACTTTTTTTTTTTTTTAATACTATAGATTGACAGAAACTATGCCACACTGTTAAAAAATATGTCACATGTAGTATTTGCCACAGAAGGAAAAAGAGTTTTTCTTTGACATTTTATCCAGTTCACAATCAAAAGTGTCATAGCAGTGAAGTGCACTGCCCGGAATCCTGAAATCTCAAAACTGCAGCTGTATCTATATCTTCCCTCAAGGTAACAAGGGACTGTTAATATCTTCAAAATATATCTTCCAAAAGAGTTCTCATCCAGGTGGTTTTTCTGAGCTGTTGAGCAAATAGATGGATAATTTCTTTGGGGACTCCATGGTTAATAAAGAAACTGCACAGGGGAATCTAAGATGGATGCTATCCCCCAAACCAGAAACTCATTGTGAGGCCCTTTTTTAGAATAATTTTGCCATAAACCTTTCTGTAACATCTGTCTCAGAAAAGCTTTTATTACAGGGTTTACACCAAGCTGTAGCAAAAGAGTTCTTACTAAGGGAACTCTTATCAAAACCTTGTGCTTTTTTGTTGTTGTTATTGTTGCTTTGTTTTGTTTAAGGAAGCTAGTGGGTTTTTTAAGTAACTCTGTAGTCCGATTTTATAAATGACATCATTACACTATGAAACATTTAAACATAGAAATCTGCCAGGAAATATAATTTTACCTCAAAAGTGTGTTTAGACAGGCATTTATTTCTTAGAGGTTTTATATCATGGCTTAGACATGCAGCAGCTCAAATACTATTAATTATCTTTCTTGTCATAAATGTTCACTCTGGTTAGACTTCCATTTCTGTCCCTCACATTTCCCAGTGTTCAGATTCATCCCAAAGACCAACTAGCAAGAAGCATTAAGACAAATAAACTAGGTGGCAATTAGCCACCCGGGCCATAACCAGATGGTTTTATCAACTGCACCTTTTTCTAAGCAAAGTCTTAAAAAAAAGGAAGGAAGGAAGGAAGGAAGGAAGGAAGGAAGGAAGGAAGGAAGGAAGGAAGGAAGGAAGGAAGGAAGGAAGGAAGGAAGGAAGGAAGGAAGGAAGGAATGAAGGAAGGAAGGAAGGAAGGAAGGAAGGAA
>NW_023303045.1:0-6425 GCF_011077185.1 Oxyura jamaicensis
GCCTGAGCACACTGCTGGCTCATATTCAGCCAACTGTCAACCAATACTCCCAGGTCCTTCTCTGACAGGCAGCTTTCTAACCACACATCTCCCAGCCTGTAGCTCTGTTTGGGGTTGTTGTGCCCCAGGTGCAGGACCTGGCACTTGGCCTTGTTGAACTTCATACCGTTGGCCTCGGCCCATCAGTCCAGCCTATCCAGATCCTCCTGCAGAGCCTTCCTACCCTCGAGCAGATCAACACACGCACCTAACTTGGTGTCGTCTGCAAACTTGCTGAGGGCGCACTCGATCCCCTCGTCCAGATCATCGATGAAGATGTTGAAGAGGACTGGCCCCAGTACCGAGCCCTGGGGGACTCCACTAGTGACCGGCCTCCAACTGGATTTGACTCCATTCACCACAACTCTCTGGGCCCAGCTACCCAGCCAATTTCTACCCCAATGAAGAGTACACCAGTCCAAGCCATGAGCAGCCAGTTTCCTGAGGAGAATGCTGTGGGGGATGGTGTCAAATGCCTTACTGAAGTCAAGGTGGACCACGTCCACAGCCTTTCCCTCATCCACTAAGCGTGTCACCTTGTCATAGAAGGAGATCAGGTTCGTCAAGCAGGACCTGCCCTTCGTAAACCCATGCTGACTAGGCCTGATCGCCTGCTTGCCCTGCAACTGCCGCATGATGACACCCAAGATAATCTGCTCCATGAGCTTCCCTGGCACTGATGTTAAACTACCAGGCCTACAGTTCCCCGGGTCTAGCCTCCAGCCCTTCTTGTAGATGGGCATCACGTTTGCTAGCCGCCAGTCAAGTGGGACCTCCCCCGATAGCCAGGACTGTCGATAAATGATGGAAAGCGGCTTGGCCAGCTCCTCCGCCAGTTCTCTCAGCATCCTCGGGTGGATCCCATCCAGCCCCATCGACTTGCGTACATCCAAATGCTGTAGCAGGTCTCCAACCATTTCCTCGTGGATTGTGGGGGCCACATTCTGCTCCCCATCCCCTTCCACCAGCTCAGGGTACTGGGCATCCAGAGAACAACTGGTTTTGCTGTTAAAGACTGAGGCAAAGAAGGCATTAAGCACCTCCGCTTTTTCCTCATCTCTGGTTACTAAGTTTCCCCCCAGCATCCAGTAAAGGGTGGATATTCTCCTTAGTCCTCCTTTTGGTATTGATGTATTTATAAAAACATTTTTTGTTGTCTTTAACAGCAGTGGCCAGATCGGTGATCTTGAAGGTCTCTTCCAACCTTGACAGTTCTGTGATTCTGGGATTCTGACTTCTGCTTGCTCACTTTGCTCATGTTTAGATTAAATAATAAATGCTAAAAGAAACCAACAATGATTTAATCCAAAATCACAATCTGTGAAGGTGGGCTCTGTGAGCCAATAAATGTTAAAAGACACCCCAGCAACGAATAAGATAGTTGGTGTAACTCAACTGTGGAACTATTGGAGAAAGGCATTGAGAAATTGAGGGCTGTATGGCAGCTGGCTCTTAAGGATACACATCTGAAGTGGAAGAAAATAAAATATACCAGATGGCAATGGAGGCTCCACAACAAGAAAGACAGAAAATGAATTTTGATGAGAAGAGGGCATATTATTGCTCAGTTCTTTCTGTGACAGAAATAGAAACAATGTTTGTTTTCAGACAAAATTCAAGATGCATAATTCAGCTTCTTTGCAGTCCATAACTCTTTAAAAGAAACATTAGTTTTTTTATTCCTGCTGTAGCTGATATGTATTAGACTGTAAAGTCAGGACTGTGACTCCATTTAAAAGGAATACAGGTCTATTTGCATCTCCTTCATTTTTATCTTAGAGGTAGCTTTCCAAAACATTATCAGGGACCTGGGCTCAGTTTCCTTAAGTATCGTCTTCTGCAGGGCATGTGGCAACATTGTGCTGGATCACAAAGTACACTTCAATCCTCTGCAAGACACATCTCTAATTAGGAAGACACATAAAGGAGGAAGTAGGTTTGGGTTTCAAATTCAGCAAAAAGGTCTTTACAAACATGAGTATAAGCACTGCATAAGCAAGCAGTTTATTTTCAGGTTATATACTGTAGAAAATAATATCTGGGAGGTGAATATCTCTAAACACATCACAGAAGTACCCAGAGTTTGGCACTTCATGTGCATTTTGATAACTGATAAATATGTAAGAATGAAATCCAGCCTCACTCCAACAACTAGCAAAATTCCTATTTCACTGCAGTAAAACTGTACTTCAAGTTGCATGTAAAATACTCCTTTAATTATCCATAATTTTACTTGGTAATTGAGGCCCATGTTTCTAAATAAATCTAACATGTTTTCAATTAACACCTTTTAAGTTACAAAAAACACTGTCAGTTGAATAATCAGCAGTTTTGTTCTTTATTTTTGCAATGAAAGCAGACTTTCCAAAAGTCAGTGTTAAGTGTTTCAGCTAGTAACAGACACAGAGACTTTATTTTACTGACAGAAATTAAATTTTTAATTTAAAAAATCACAGTAACTCAGAGTTAATCCAAAAAATTTTCCTCCTCTTAACTATTAGTCTCCTAGAAAGTGTGCATTTTCCACAGATGTGCCAAAAATGTGCTTCCAAAATATAACCAGAACTCTAAAGCAATAAGATCAATTCAATGTTCTTCTGATTTATAATACATGAGATAAATCCATGCCAAATGCTTTGGGGTTAAAACATTTAAAATACTGAGAGCTTTTCTTCTTGTTGTTATTATTCTAATTCTTTTTTAAAAAGAAGATGGCTCAGTAAAATACATTGTAAAAGAGCCAGCTCCATATGTTTTATTATTATTATTATTATTATTATTATCATCATCATTTTATTTATTTATTTATTTATTTATTTTGGAAACAGTTTATGAAGAACGATATCCTCAGCAGTGCAAGCTGTTTTATAAGTTCTGGAAAGGTTTTAATTTTTAAGAAATGTTATATAACTCAATAATAGTTTCAAATCTGGCAGATAAGCTAATGAACTAAGGTTTGGATCGACATATTTTATGTATTTATTTCAACTTTTGAAACATCAGCTACAAGTCCTAATCTTATTAGCCCTTAAATATCAGTAAGAAATAATTACTTTGGTTCACAAGACATCCCTGGACCATCATTGGAGTCAGGTTGTCCCTGCTAAAAATAAACTAGTGTGATGTTGGAAATGGACTTGTATCTGCAACTATGATGATTTTCACCTTGGAAAAAATTGAAATGAGTAAATTTTGAATTCCATAAGTTTCAGAAAAATTATATCAAACAGTTTTCTGCAAGAAAACTCAAAATTAGAATCCAGTTTTCTATTTATTTGATATTAGAATGTTACTTCATTTCAGATGTCTTTTTTTTTTTTTTTTTTTTTTTTTTGTAACCTTGTCTTATAAATTGAAAAAAAATGTGACTTTGAGACAGTTTAGATTGCTTCAGTATCCTCAGACTGGAAACTATGAGTTTAATGTTTGATACATCTGTTCCATCTATATATGTATATATATTTTTTCCTGAGAGATATTAGGGCTTCCCTAAAGATCATCACAGGTTCTTTCCAGTTTTAGGCTCTTTCTGTCACAAGTAGCAGATTAGGAAGTTGTATACTGATGCAAAAGTGTGTGAGGAATTCAGATATTAAAAAGAGTACCTTCTGTTTCAGAAGAAAAATTTGTCTAAAACAATGCATTATTTTTTTTTTCTGAAACATATTTCCCTGATATGTTTCTCCTCATTTCCACTTTTTAATATAATATTTTTTCATTATATTTTTATTGGAAAAAAAAAATAACAAAATAAACAAACAAAACAAAACAAAAACAAACAAAACAAAAATATTTTTTCAGTGATTAACATTCTTTTGATTTTCTTAATTTACCTGTGAATGAAACTGAAGCAAAACTGAAAATAAATTTCAAATATATACAGTAATCACTAAAATTCAAATTCTGCTTAGGACTTTAACACATTTTTACTGATCAATTATTGATAAAATTTAAATCTTTCTGGAATTAACACTAAACTGTATCAAGCCAGAAATAAGCCATCTTTGTATTTGTTAGCATGCTTTTCTAAGGCAACAAGCTTTATGTGATCACACTGCTTGTATCTCTCTTTATAACCCTCACTGAAATTAGCTTTCAAGCATATTGAAAATAACAGAAGTGATCTTAAAGAGATGAAATTTCTTTAGGTTTCATGAGTACCACTAGTAAGAGTTTGTAATTTCTGTAATTGTTAGTACCCACTAAAGGAAGAAAAACTCATCCCCTAATTTTCTCCAAGAGATAACAACCACTTGACCAATGCATACTTAAGTGAACCTTTAAATCAGTCAAAGTGTAGGCTGCTTCTGATTCAAACACACAGGAGATCTGAGAAAGAGTAACAGGTGTTCTGAGGATTGAGGCATAGAAGGGAGCTGAGAATATGAGGGTGAGCATGGACACAGAGAGGAAAAGAATTAGTCAAGTATGCTGGAAACAAATCTGTAGACAGGTAGGTGCTATTAATTCTAGTTTACACTGGAGCAAGTTCCTTCAAGTTCCTTTTTTTATATTCATTTATTTATTTGTGTTCCCCACGTTAGTGATACTTAATTGTCAGTAAATACTTTTTCATCATTTCATTTTTTCCCACTATGGATTTTTAATCTGCTTTTATGATTACCGTGACAAATATGTCAACTGCTAACAAAATATTTCTTTCTTATCATTTAAATAAATATATAAGATTTTGAGGAAAAACAAAAAATGAAAAATGCAGCAATTCCAAAGTCTGTTTCTTTGTTCCTGTGTAGGAGATGAAAAGGGAAGGAAAGAGAAAAAAAAAAAATAATACACTGATGTTTTTAATCTGTGCTTCACAGATGTATCTCTAAATCACTTAATCTTATTAAGTGCCTTGTTATCCTCTTTTTTTTTTTTTTTTTCCCCATAAAAAATCAGTGTCATGGCACCCCTGGTGCAAACCAGCTCCAAATCAAAGACTGACTACTGAGCTGTGAATACTAGGCTTTCATGAACAAAGCAGTGTTCTGTTTTCTTTCCCTCTGAAGGGAAAAGTGATGGATAACATTCATTTTAGATAGGTTACCTCTAAGCTGATGTTGTGCATGCCACACTCAAACTAAGACTTCTGAGAGAAACCTAATAGACTTCAGCTGAGTAGTGGAAAACATTTTTATTTAATCTTGCAACATTTGAGAGGAGAGAATATCACTTAATATAGATTGTCATAGATATGCTTTTTTAAAAAACAACAACAACAACAACAAAACTACATACCTACATTTATTCCATGGATTAAATCCATTGCTAGAAGGCTCTGCTCTATAGGGCATTAACTTTGCCTACAAAAATCTCTATAATTCTCTTCATCAAGAGAAAAGCTAAACTGATGTTGAGCTCACATGTTTTATATATTTCTCTGTTTGGCCTTTAAAATGTCATACTGTAGCTGACATATTTCAATCTATCCCATGATTTTGTGTTACTGCTTATATATGAGGCCTTTCTCTTAGAAGGAGCAAATTCCCTAACAGATGAAAGGGACTCGTGGAAGGAAGTGTGTCAAATGCTGCTTTAGCCATGAGTGCGTTATCACTGTTTTGTGCATCAGTGTGGTTTTCATCTGTTAAGTAAAATGGGCTAGTGCATCTGTGACACAGAGGAATATTACAGATGAATCTGAATAGAAACATGGGTAGGTTTTTTAAGACAAAAATTTGAAAAGAGATAAGTAGTGTGAAAAGGGAATAATGGGACAGTATAAGGAAAATTGATCTGTTCTCCCTATGTTGTGGTTTAACCCTAGCCAGCATCTTAGCCCTGCACACAGCCACTTGCCCAGTTCCCCTCAGTAAATGGGGGAGAGTACTGGAAAGGTAAAAGGGCAAGAACATATGGGTTTATATAAATTAAGTTTACTAGGTAAAGCAAAAGCTGGTGCAAGCCAAGCAAAATAATGAATTCATTGACTTGTTCCCATTGACAGGCAGATGTTCAGCCATTTCCAGGAAAGCAGGGCTTCATTTTGTGTAATGGTTGCTTGGGAAGACAAACACCATAACTCTGAATGCACACACCCTCACTCCCCCTTCCCCCTTTCTTTCTCTCAGCCTTTATTGTTGAGCAAATTATCATCTGGTATGGAATAGCCTGCTGGTCAGTTTGGGTCAACTGTCCTACCTGTTGTAGTGGGTTTACGTGGCAAAGTTTTGGTAGCAGGGAGCCATAGGGGTAGCTTCTGTGAGAAGAATCTAGAAGCTGCCCCATGTTTGCTAAGGGCCCCACTGCTGACCAGAGCTGAGCCAATAAGTGATGTTGTTTTGTGCCTCTGTGAGGAGAAAAACGAAACAAAACAAAATAAAAAAACACTGTGCTACACAGCATCTGGGAGAGTGAGAGGAGTGAGGAACAGCCTTGCAGGC
>NW_023303046.1:0-45413 GCF_011077185.1 Oxyura jamaicensis
CAACTGCTGTTGCTACTTCTAATGTTATGTGATATCCCACTGCAGTGTTTGTGGTACAGTTAAATGCAGTCAAGGTAGTTTGATATACTGAGGTTCCAGTTCACCTTTTCGGAACATGAGATAACATATGTGAACCTATGCCTACGTGTATATATATATTCACTTATAGGCCCAAAGTTGCCAATGACAATTTCTTATAAAAATTGTTTACAGTCCTGCAGATTTATTTATACATATATGTGTGTGTGTGTGTGTGTGTGTGTTAGTTTGGCATGTTTTGGTTTTAACATCCTAGTCTTTTTTTCTTGCTAGATCATTTTATACAAAACAATGCAACTTGTCAGGAATCTCACATCTTTTTTGAGTTCTTGACATATATTTATAGACTGATTATTTTCAAGAGGAACAGAGCGAGTGAAGAAATGAGCATTTATACTTTTTATGTATCCATTTCAGTAAATATTTTCTGACATGGTAAGAAATAGGTTACGCTATAAATTCAAAAATAAATAAATAAATAAATAAATAAATAATAATAATTAAAATTAAAAGAGAATTTTTGGCATTTCTAAATAAATCACAATTTTAAAATGGAATAACTCATAACTATAACCAACCATGAAGAAATCTGATATGATCTATCACTCAGAGAAAGTAGATATTCATGCTTGTATAAAAACAGACACAAACACAAAGCACAAAGATTTTTCTATTAATAATAAAGAGACATAACACATTCAGAAATAAATACTTATCCCTATATGGACACTGTTATTCAATAGAGAGATAAAAAGATTTTAACCTAT
The DNA here is from genome assembly GCF_011077185.1 of Oxyura jamaicensis. Lineage (NCBI taxonomy): Eukaryota > Metazoa > Chordata > Aves > Anseriformes > Anatidae > Oxyura > Oxyura jamaicensis. Next base: position 807 of record NW_023303046.1, read on the forward strand.
GTTTATATGATGTTTTTGTAAGAGTTATATTTAAAATTTTAATTATATGGTAATTACCATCATGTGTCAAATTCTTTAATATGAGAAGGGAAATAACAACATATACATACGCTTTAGTTATACTTTTTGATTTTGAGATGCCTTATGTAAAGCTGTGCAAAAGAGATCTTTAGTCTCATTTTTTTTTTTTCATGTTAATTATTTATAGTACTCCCTTTCCATAATCTTCTACCAACTGTATGAAGAATTAGTTTTAATAATCTAAGCTATTGGAAAAAAAAAAAAAAAAAAAAACAAAAAACTTTTTGTTTTGATTTGTTTTGATTTGTTTTGTGAGTCATAGCTAAATGGAATGGCAAGCTATCATACGTCAAGTTTTCTTGCAAGTTTGATTTGTTTCTCAGGGCTCATTAGGAGTTCAAATACTTTTTTTCTTTTTATTATTTTTTTAATGTTTCTTAATTTTGCTTGTTCAAATTTTCTAACTCAAGAACCTTGCACCTTTTTTAACTTTTTCACCCCAAGAGAACTGAGTTCATAAATATCTTTAATTCAGCCTATGTTTGTTTTAGAAGATAGACACCACCAAGATGAAGAGAAACAAAGGTGACATATTAATGAAAGTTTATTCTAAAATCTAAATGTACATTTTTAGTTCTGACAATATCCATTATACAAAGGTACTTCTACTCTAACTTTTAAGCGTTTGTCTAGGATTTCTAAACTGAGGTAAGATCACTTTGCAAAGAGAAGGGATAAAATAAATATTATCAAAATACAATTGAGATCATAAATGAATAACATTTTATATAAATGTCGTCCTCCTCACTTTGACTAAATAAGAGAAGATGATGGCATTTCTATCTAAAGTAATCTTTGAGACCTTAATAACCTCGGAGCTCATTACGGCCTTTTTGAGCAGGATTATTCTATGTCATAACTTCAAGTCTGACAAAGAGTCAGGCTGAGAATATGCTGTTTATGAAACTTGAAAAGAGGTTAAAGTATTAGAATGTGCATTCCTATATATGTTTGAGATGCACAGTGGAAATTGTAATCAAGAATTCTAATTAAAAACTTTTAATAAACATTTTGATCAGTCTTATTGCAGAATTTCCTATTCATTTTAGAAACAGTCACATCCATAATAATTTCATATCTGTTCATTTCAAAAGTTGGAAAACTTTTTATACTGAAAATATATCAAACAAAACAAAACCAAACCATAAAATTACAAAGCAAGAAATTAATATTACCTCATTTCAATTGTTATGAGTGTATAATATCTGTATCTGGATACTTGTGAGGCAAAGATGTACAGATTGATAAAATATTCAAAGTTAAGGTTTTGTTGTTGTTGTTGTCTAAGCTTTAATGTTTTGTAGTGGGGACTAAAATGTGAAACATATAATCTGTCTTACATGCAGAACTTGGAAAATATAGATGCAATAGTAATTTTGCCTCTATGATTTATAAGCTTCTCTACATATGATCTTGCAATCATTTTATGTTCAAATGAACATCAAAATAGGTTAAGTCTTGCCTGAGCAAGATCCAAATATTCAGTTTTATAAATTCTATTATTTTCTGTATACAAAGTGAATATGTTCTAGCAATATCAAGATGAGATCTGAAAGACCCTTATCATATGGCTCTATTACTACATGAGCTGTTTTCTTTAAATGTGCTAGACATCTCAGATGACTATTTTATGTTGCTTTGATTATATTATATTCTTTACTAGTCTTGTGGGTGTGTGTTTCCCAGGTGTAGCTGTATAATTTGTTAATTTAATTTGGGTATACTTTATTCGAAGAGCTATATCTACCAAATCAACATTTTTATTGCTTTCTTCAATACTTGGGGCTTTACATACTCTGCTAATTCTGTTGCTCATAATGACAGCTAAACTGCATATCTTACAAAACAGCTGCTTCCTTTGATCTGGTTCAATACTAAGGTATTCAGAATTTTAGATATGTTACCTGTCAATCTTGCTGCATGATTCAGCTAATGCTTGTTTACTTTAACAAATGAATTCATTAACGTTTGAAATCATTGTAGCTGTCACCTAGTGTATAGCAGTCCATTGGACACACATTTCTATGCAAAATTCAGAGACATTTAGCTCTGTCTTGTTAGAAAGAAAATTCAATGGCAAAATATTAAAGGTGAAGGCTATAAAAATGTGCGTCTCTAACTGAAAGAGTAGCATTTGTATATCCACACAGATTTATTCAGTTACTTTTCCTCACATGTCCTTTTGTGTTTATTTTATTTTATTTATTTATTTTTCCTAAATTTCAACTTTACTATTCACTGCATGGAAGTAGGTGATGTTTTTGTTTGTTTGTTTTGTTTTTAATTATTATTATTATTATTTTCCACATCTAGTGTTCCAGATTAGATAACATATTCTGATGAAGTTTAATTTGGATTAATTTATTTTCCTCTTGAAATTCTCTCTGATTATATCAGTTATGTTCACTGTTGTTCTTCTCATTTAAACTACGTAACTATAATGGTATTTCAGGATTGGTAAAACAAACAAACAAACAAAACTACTCTACTCTGCCCTGGTCAGGCCTCACCTGGAGTATTGTGTCCAGTTCTCAGCTCCCCAGTACAAAAAGGACAGGGATCTCCTGGAAAGAGTCCAGCCACAAAGATGATACGGGACCTGGAGCATCTTCCCCATGAAGAAAGGCTGAGAGACCTGGGTCTGTTCAGCCTGGAGAAAAGAAGACTGAGAGGGGATCTTATCAATGTCTATAAATATCTGAGATGTGGGAGACAGAGGGATTTAGCCAACCTCTTCTCTGTGGTTTGTGGGGACAGGACAAGGGGTAATGGCCACAAGATAGAGCACGGACAGTTCCGCACCAACATGCAAAAGAACTTCTTCACAGTGAGGGTGACGGAGCACTGGAACAGGCTGCCTAGAGAGGTTGTGGAGTCTCCTTCTCTGGAGATATTCAAGGCCCATCTGGATGCCTACCTGGGCAACCTGCTCTAAGGAAGCTTCTTTGGCAAGGGGGGTTGGACCCAATGATCTTTCGAGGTCCCTTCTAACCCCTTCAATTCTGTGATTCTGTGATTGATTCTGTGAAAACAAAAAACAAAAAACAAAACAAAACAAAAAAACTATTAAGTTTCACTTGATCAGTAAGTGAAATTATATTGGAGTTTATCTTGGAGCATTATAAATGGAGTATAAAAAATATTTCAGCAGAATTTTGTTCTCTACAAATATAATGGCAACACCAAAATTACAAAGTTTGAGAACATATTTTCAAAAACAAACAAACAAAATGTATGGTTTGCACTGGTTTGATAAACTTTTGATATATAACATTATTTCTACAGAAAATATTTAACTTTTTTTTTCTTTTTTTTTTTCTTTTTTTATAATTCTATCTGTATTTAAATCATAAAGCACTTAAAAGTAATCATGTAAAACCGGCAAAATTTCCAGAAAAAAAACTGTGTTCTGAACCAGAAACAACACTGTATTATACTATGCAAAATACTATGTTTCTCACTGTTTTTCCTGTGTGTTGCAACTTATAGCTAAATCATTCCATAGGAAAGAGATTTAGACAGAATCTATGATCTCCCTTCACAGAAAAGGGAGATTCTGAAGATGTCTTCTTTAGATGTCATCTTTAGATGACTCTAAAGGTCTGTTAATTCAAAAAAAAAAAAGAAAAAAAAAAAAGAAAGAATTTAAAAGAAAAAGAAAAAAGAACAGGCATGATAAAGATGCTATTATACTGCTAACAAGGTCAGAGCAATGTGCTGATTGTATACCATTGACACAAGAATATCTCCCCTTCCTCATGAGGGGGAGTGGAGGGGCAGGCACCAATCTATTCACATTACCAGCAATAGGACCTGAGGGAATAGTGTCAAGCTGTGACACAGGAGCTTCAGACTGGATATCAGGAAGAGGTTCTTCACTGAGAAGGTTGTCACACACTGGAACAGACTTCCCAGGGACATAATCACGGCACCAAGCCTGTCGGAGTTTAAGAAGCATTTGAACTTTGCACTTAGTCATATGGTCTGAATTTTTGGGTAGACCTATGTGGAGCCAGGAGTTGAACTCGACGACAGATAGTTGTTGAAAGGTACTAAATATACAAAATACAAGAAATACATGATGGTGGAAGCATGAGAAAACCCACAACACAGAGAGATTAAGATAATAGTAATAGAAATGATGTGGTATAGTATTAAACAAAAAGAGGACTCTAAATAACTAGTTCTTTTTAGTGGGGATATACAAATATTTGTAGGGAAGTCCAAGGGAAACAATGATAAAAACCTAACTGGAATACGAAAACTACAATCCTCATTACTGTATATAAAATATGTTGTTGTTGTTGTTGTTTTTTACATTCCTTTTAAATGCCTAGTCTCCAGAAAATGGAGACAGAAGTGTGAACTCTTGTTGAAAACATAAATTAATTTAATGCCTAGAAGATCATAAATACATGTTACCACATACTTAGTACATTAAGAAATACAACTACTCCAGAGATTTGCTTTAAGCAACAAAGTCATAAAAAAAAAAATAATTAAGAATTAGAATTTTAAAATTAATTCTAGTCCCTATGTACTTTCTTCAGGAATGTCTTACACCTAAATATCATTCAAGTTTTAAAGATTTATAACTGAAGTAACATAATGTCCTTAACTCTTGATTTCTTTAAGACTTCTTGCTACAATGTTGTTTACTAATACACTAGTTACTGAATAAAATTTCCAAAGTAAATATAATTACATTTTAATTTTAGGTTTTAGTCATTGCATGAAGAGCTTGGAAAAGACACTATCGGATAAGTCTTCAGGGCTGAAATGTGTTTAGTTTAACAACATTTTATCTGAAAAAAAAAAAAATTCATTTTAATCCAAACCAGTAATTGTTCTTTTTTTTTTTTTTTTTTTTTTTTTTTTTTTTCTTGAACACATACAGAACAGATTCAAAAATGAAAGTAATAGTTAAATATTTCCTAATGTAAGTTTATATATACAGAGTCATTGTTACTTACAATATATAATTAAGTAAATGTGTGCAAACATTTTGCTGGAAAGCAAGGTAACAGTTTGATTATTTTCTCTGCGCATATAACAATGTTGATATACTTTTGTTGATATTCTTTTAAACTTAAATAAACAGAAATATTGTTGATATTCTTTTAAACTTAAATAAACAGAAGACAGGGACTTATGAACATAAATTAAAGAAAATAAAAGGCTAAAAAAAAAATAGAAAGTTTAATTAAAAACAAAAATATTTCAGAAATACAACAAAGTATTTTCTTCACTATTGTAAAATAATTTGGAGAGAGAAAGAAAAAAATGAAAATAAGTATATACATACTGGGATGGTCAAGTTACATAATGGCTTTTTTAAATTTGCTTGACAACAAAAATGTTTATCTGAGGTCAAGTGTCTGAAAGAGGAAAAGTAGAAGTCAAAAGGATGAACTGATCATAGATGTTAATAACTCACTAGATACTGTCTCAGCCTTGGTTATCAAATACCTTCAGCTATTACCAGTGGAAAGCAGCTCTTTCTCCTTACATAACAGTAAAAGCATGAAGAGTTTTTTTTTGATTTTTTTTTTTTTTTAAGGGCCAAAAATATCTGCCATTTTGAAGTGTGTCACCTCAGCACTAATCCTTTGTGCTGTTGACTTTCAAATATCTGTTTCAGCTGTTTTTTGTTTGTTTGTTTGTTTGTTTGTTTTAATGTGAATATTCAGCACAAGTTCAGACAGACACACACCACTTCCATATTCAAACTGCATGACCTAGATGATATAAATAGTCTTCTTTATATAAGAAGTTATCAGCACACTGGTCAGACAATTCTTTACAATCCAACTGAAACCGAACTCTGTGTACAAGAGGCTATGTGAAGAAAGAGAATTTTTTAACATTACTTAAATAAAAAATAGAAAAGCTGCAGAGCTGAAACAATAGCTTCTGAAAGTAATGGTGGGTTGTTTCAGGTGTTTTGTAAAGTAGCGTGAACTCAGGTATGAAGAGCACCAAAGAAGATACTTCTAGTCACGTAAGATGGTCACGTAAGATGGTGTGTGTGTGTGTGTTTGTGTGTGTGTGTGTGTGTGTGAAGATACTTTTATTCGAGAAACAGTAATATGTTAAACTGTTAGAGTTGAAATCTTCAGTGGAGGAGTACATCATCAGTTGACACTGACCTTGGAAAGACTGCAATGTAGTACTCAGGAAAGAAAAAAAGAAAGAAGAGATAAACTGCCTAAGTATTACATTGAGGGTGAAGCATATTCATCAAGAATGTACATCTAATTCCTGCAGTTTAAAAGAGAATGTCATATGGTGAGTTGCAAAAATTCTGTTGACACCTGATAAAGGAGTGAGTTAAATGGGGAACATAATGGTATAGACCTAAAACCTCTAAAAATGGCATCTGATGGAAATTACGTTATAAGATTGAAGAAACAAAATGGAAATATTATGTCAAAGTCTGGGAAAAATCAGTTTCTTAAACATGCCTATACTGTGCAGTTACCTTATGCTCTATGGCTTCCCAAGGATTTTTCTCATTCAGTATTTTAGTTCTGTAAATCAAAGATTGAGCATTAGTAATCATCCAGACAAAAGTTCTGGCACCTGCTTATTTTTCCCTTCATGTTCTGATATTTTCCTGTGATATCAGGTGAAGTTGATTAAAATGTTTATGCAACAAAGCATATGAATATATCTCTCTCTATCTTGAGAAGTACCTGTATAATGTTGCCTGCCCTCAGCTCAAACTGACTTTTGAGCTAAAGCCAAAATGTGAATGTTACTATTATCTCCTATACTTTGTCCCAGACAAGGTTATGGTTCTGCATAACTCTGTTTACCAAGGCTGATGACTGTAGTTTCAGATTTTTTTTGTGTGTGTTATTCATATAACCAACATGATATATCAACATGAATAACAATGCTAATACCAACATGAATAAGAATATATATTGTAGATACTTTAAAAAGTTGATATGTTAACATATTCCAAAAAGTGTATAGAAGAAAACTTCATTACATCCCCAATTACAAAAAATATATAAATACTTCTGGCTGACTTAAATATAAATGGGTTTTATAGCAATTATTTTGCAGGGTGAAAACACTTGAGGACTGTGAAGAGCTTGTGAACTATTTTGTAATGTAGTTATTGAAAATGAGATTTTCAGACTTGCCTATAATTTGTCATTAATGACAAATGCAGATGGTGTTTTTACTTTTAAATCTCTTTTCCATCTGTGGCCTGTATGTATGCAAATAACTAAACTAATTTCAGATAAGAGGATTCTGTTAAAATGTAAAATGTAAAATCTCAACTAGTCTTTCAGAGAAAATGCAACTTTTTATGAGTGCATTTGGCTGGAGAATTGCTCTTTCATTAAACCAGTTTGAATCCAAAGACTGTAAATTCCATTTACCAGATGGATGAAGTATTGCTTTAAGGTTTCAGCAAAGTTTGTCAAACAATGCAACTATATACACAAACTGCAGAAAGGACATGAAATCCAATATCATTTTTTGATGACAACATCATACTAGTAGGATAAAAACAGCAAAATAAACTTGCAGACACATGCAGCTATGGTTCTAAATCAAGACTTCTATTTAAATAAGATACACGTTATACTGCATGAAATCCAGAACTCTTTCATTTGTTTTGTCTATTATTTATTGTAATTAATTTACAACTTGAGCATTTTATGCCAGTGATATAACTCCATATTCAAATCATATCCTATATATTTTTTAAAAAGAATCTAAAATTCCATTTCATTTTGTAGTTTATGATTTAATCTTTTTCAGTAATGTGCAGTTTCGTTAAATTATTGATTTCTTTGCTTATTTAATTTTAAAAGTTCTTGCAAAACCATGTACTACATTCTCAGTTGTCTCAATAAGACCCACTTTATTTGTTTGTTTGTTTGTTTCTTTGTTTGTTTCTCGGAATCTGTTTGTTGAATACAGCTGGTAAATGCTGAACTGCATAAAATGTTTATAGATGTGTCTGAAGACATGAAACCACTACAATTTACATATTTAAACTCGTCTGATTGTATTGATGTGGCAACGCAGTGTCACAGCAATAATATTTATTATAATACATAAAAAATAAAGTTCTTTAATGGTTGAAATTTACAATTGGTTAAATTAGAAGAAATCCTTTTCTCATACATTGATCTGCAAGATAACAGAGAGCGTCCTTTGAAAACATCTTTTATTTCTTAACTTTTGTTAATATTTATAATAATATAATCTAATTCTGTGACAATTCACAGAATCACAGAGTTTAGACAATTCACAGAGAATTGACAGAGTTCATTACTCTCTGATCAGTTTCCTTTAGGTAGACCTTGTCTGGAGGGTGCAATGTTTGATATAAAATTTACTTGTTTGACTGTTTGATGTTATATAGAATTTTTTATTAATCAGCCATACAAAACATACTGAAATTTCAATACAAATGTAAGGTATGACTAGCCAAAATAGAACATTGCAATACATAGTTCAATCACAATACAAATGTGATCTCCATTACTGTGGTGTTTTCACCCTGATGGACAGCTAAAATCCACCACAAATTCTCTCTCACTCCACTTCCTCAAAGGGAGATGGGTAGAAGAAAGCATGATGGAGAGAAAAAGAAAAAAAAAAAAAAAAAAAAAAAAAAAGCTTAATAGAATGTGATAATTATAATTTAATTAAAGGGAAAAGAAAGAGAAAATAAATGATCAAAGACCACATGGAAACAAAGAGAAAGAGAAAATAAATATTTTCTACTTCCCATCAATGAGAGATGTTCAGCCATATTTTTTAAAGAAGGGCTTCAATACACATAGCAGTTGTTCAGGAGGACAGGTGTTTTCCTAACTAGGGCCTTCCCTTTTCCTTCTCCTTCCTAACTTGTAATGCTGAGTGTGCCATCATATGGTATAGAATACCCCTTCAGCCAATTTAGGTCAGCTGCCTTGGTAATGTTTCCTTCCCACCCTTTGCCCACCCCCAACCTGCTGGCTCAGGGGCAGGGGGGTTGGAGAGAGTCACAGAACCACAGAATCAAAGAATCATCTAGGTTGGAAGAGACCTCCAAGATCACCAAGTCCAACCTCTGACCTAACACTAACAAGTCCTCCACTAGACCATATCCCTAAGCTCTACATTTAAACGTCTTTTAAAGACCTCCAGGGATGGTGACACAACCACTTCCCTGGGCAGCCAATTCCAATGCCTAACAACCTTTTCAGAAAATAAATTCTTCCTTATATCTAACCTAAACCTCCCCTGGTGCAACTTTAGCCCATTCCCCCTCGTCCTGTCACCAGGCATGTGGGAGAACAGACCAACCCCCACCTTTCTACAGCCTCCTTTCAGGTACCTGTAGAATGAGATAAGGTCACCCTGAGCCTCCTCTTCTCCAGGCTGAACAATTCCAGCTCCCTCAGCCGCTCCTCGTAAGACTTGTTCTCCAGACCCCTCACCAGCTTTGTTGCCCTTCTCTGGACTCGTTCGAGCACCTTGATGTCCTTGTAGCGAGGGGCCCAAAACTGAACACAGTACTTGAGGTGCGGCCTCACCAGAGCCAAGTACAGGGGGACAATCTCTTCCCTGGCCCTGCTGGTCACACTGTTTCTTATGCAAGCCAGGAAAAGAGCCAGAGTCGGTGCTGTGCCAGCATCACTAAGCAATAGACACAACATTTGTATGATATCAGGATTGTTCTAGCTGCAAGTGCAGAGTGCAACACTTCATGTTGCTGTGGGCTGCTGTAAGGAAATGTAACGCCATCCCAGTCAGACCCAGTACAATTACTGATCTCTACAATACACTCATCATCACAATGTTGGGAAAACCCAAGCACTGGGAAGGAATACATGTGTTGATGCCAGCTCAAATCCATTGTTCTCTTAAAAATCTCTTTGTTAGTTGTTTAACTTTTATACTCTAGGTTGGACTAAGCCATGTATTCGCTACCCTCATACAGGTCTGCCTAACTCAGAGAAACATTCGCTCTCTTTTAAGAGTCAGGTAGAAACATTTACACCACCAGTTGATATTCTCAGCTATGATATATTCAGTTGATTCCCTCTACTCACTTAGCTGTCTATCTAAAAGTCCACTTTCTATTCCTCTTTGTGTTGAAATAAATTCACACCCCACATTATCTTCTGATCTGCATGGGCACATTGCCCATCCTTACTGAGTCATTGCAGGGCTTTATTGGTCAGTGTCAACAGTAAGTGTTTTGCCTACACCATGATGTAATGACATCTTTATTCCAGAATCAACCTACAGCAATTCAGTGTCACACAAGACAAAAAAAAAGAAAACACAAGGCCAAAGAAAATTAAATAAAACAAACTGGAAACCTGAATGGACGCACAAGATGTGTCATCATGGAAATGGCTGAAATGCATCATAGATGATCTTTCTTTATATCATTTACATTTCTGTCTCTCACCTTTCCCTTCAACCTCTCATCTCTGTTTATACAAAAATAGTGTTGGAGCAACTTGCCTTTAGAGACTGTGCCACCTCTGTCCTTGGAGGTTTTCAAGACCTGACTGAACACAGACCTGAGCAACAATGTATAACTTCCTGCTTTGAGAAGGAGCTTGAAATAACCTCATGAGGTGTCTTCTCACTTGAGTGGTTCTGTGTTTCCACAGTTCTATAATTCTGTGAGTCTGTGAATTCCTGGATTTCAATTTTTATTGTGGTTACAACATGAAGGAGTATCTTAAAATTCTCCTCCCTTTCTCTGATCCTTTTCCAATTTCACTTACAATTTTCCCAGTAAGAGAGTACTTGCTGATGAGATCTTTCCTAAAAGAGGGAGAACTTAATACCAGGAATTTATCCAATCCCATTCTTAGCAAGAAAAAGAAAAAAAGAAAAAGAAAAAGAAAAAGAAAAAGAAAAAGAAAAAAAGCCTAACCTAAATTATCTTATCAGTTCTAAATACAGACGATTTCTAGATAAACCCTTTTGCACATGTGGAAAGCCTTGTACGCAACACAAGGACTAGCTATACAGTCAGTCTATTAGAAATTCTGATTCTGTCTCTATTTATAGATGATTTTTAATTTTATTTATTTATTTATATATATTACTATGAATCATTCTAGCAGCTTGTACTTTAAATAGACATCGAAAGGAGAACAAAAAGGGTGATGTTAATTTTCAAATGACATTATCAAAATCAAGTTGTCTACATTGTTATTATGGCAACACCCAACATCTATCAAATTGAGGAGGGGTTATTGGCTCAGCATATTTAATTTGCTCATCTAGCATAAAAGATTAAACTCTTCTTTTGCCAAAATTTCAGTGATTCCAACTTGCTGGACAGATACCAATGCACATGTCAGATAACACTGTGGATAGACCACTGGGAGGATATTTGTTTGATGTAAATAGCTTGCCAAAGCTCAATTATAAGCTTTAGATACTCAGGGAGCATCTCCTGGCATCTAAACTGATGCCAGAGGCACTGTGAGTTTATTAGCTGAATACCTTAAGCTGACTGTTCATCTCAAAGGCAGTCTTTTGTGAGGATTCTGGATAAACATCAATCATCTGTGATTTTAATAGCTCAGTCCATCTAGTATTCTTGGTAACTGTCAAGGGAAATTCTTGTGTTGTAGTGCTGCTTTACTGGAAGAGCTTAGGGAACTTTCTGACTTAGCAGTTGTTAGTTTAAGGCATGTGTACTTTATTAACTTTTTAGCAAATGACCATTTTTCTTTCCAAGAAAGCTGATTGTACACCATCTATTTTTTCTTGATTTTAAAGAATAATGCTGGCTTTGATTTGGCCAGCTGTTCCTTCCCTAAATTTGGAGATGAGGCAAATAGGCTGGAGACAAAGGAGGCATACTTTTGTAAGATTAATATAAAAGAGTTTTTGTGTTTTTCTATACAAACTTTATCAGTTATTTAAAATGACTTTTATTTTGTTTTGTTTTGTTTTGTTTTATTTTTTCTATTTTTTTTTTTTCTAATTTCAAACCTTTAACTCATCAGTATAGCTTGCTGTCTAATGTATTTGTAAGGAAGAAAATTCAATGAGATAAAAAAAGAACTTATTTATTTACATTGTTTGTGTTCTTACAGCTGTTAAATTTGTGAGAAATAAAGTCTAAGACAAAACAAAACAAAAAGTTTTGTCTTGCATTTTCATAAGATGCAGTGTTGAAGAGCTGTTTGTGAGGACCTGATCTTTATGAAGTCAACAAACTGGCTACTAAACTGGTAAGGTACTGGTAAGCTACTAAACCAGTGAAGGTCTCCTGATGTTCACCTAAAATTTATCTGAGTGATGTCATCACAGACCCATGTGTGGAACTGATAGTTCCTACCTCTAGATTTTTTAGGCTGATGCACAGTAAAAATTAGTTATCTTTATGTTAATTTGTCTTACATGGAATAATGAGCTTCACACTGAGAAGAAAGGAAATGTACCAGGAATATTAACAGCTTTGTATCTTTTGTGTTCAAGACAAATAAGTTAAAAGCCATGCAATGTGAAGTCCTTGAAGCTGTCTTTTCCTCTGGTGCTCTGGTCAAAGGCAGATTTGAAGCCTATGGCCCTTGATTACAGGAACCCTAAAATTTATGCTGTTGTCTTTCCAAACCTTTACGATATGAAACCATTCTTCCTGTATAATTTTATATGTATAAATTCCTCTCAAAGCTACACTTAAAGAACTCTCCTGAAAGTTTTTTTTTTTTTTTTTTTTTTTTTTTTTCTTAACTTGTATCTTAAATGTTTCTCTCTTGCAGACTTTAGAAATGACAGTTCTTTGAATACTAAAATATTATCTGTTCTTAGTGCCCCATTTCAATATACAGGAATAGACTACTAGTGTCTACTACACACTTAAGTAGTGTCTTCTACACACTTAGGCAACCATATGTTACCATATGTCAAGAGACTGTCAAAAGTTTTATTTTAACAAGTAATTGGTTAAGCCTTGCCCTCCACTCCCCACAATCTCTTATATTGCCTAGGAAGAGAGAATGACTTCAAGCGTCCTCTAAGGAAGAAAATGACATGCTTTAATCTATTTCCAGTCTCCTGCTTTCTGAAATAGAAAACAAGGAAGCATTGATTATTACTATTTGAATCATCTACACAAAATATCTGTACCCAGGACATCAAATGTCTTTCTTAACATTTAAAAGGAATGCACATTTTCCTTGAAATAAAATTATTTTACATCTGAATACACTAATTTGCAACTTGTTATAATTTAAATGCTATCTTCTAACAGTTTCACAATACAATAATGCAAAAGAACATTTCTATACAAAAATGGAATGACCTTTTTCAGTCTGAAAATTGGCAAGCTGATAGAACATATAAAACTTCTTCCATAGAGAAAGCAAGGGGCAAACACAAAAAATGTTTTAGTTATGTAATAAATTATTTTGTAATATTTTGATTACTGTTTTACTCCCAGCACCTAACCAAATAAGAAAATTAAAAATAAATAAATAAATCTTATTTTGTTGTTTTTGTTTTATAGTTCCAGGTAAGGTTCAGAAAGGTTCACCAGATATTTGAAATATAGTACATTTGACTTGATTTGCTGCTGTATTTTAATCTTCTGTCCTGATGAAGACAATACAAAATGAATTAATTGAAGTATGCATTTTTTTTTTTTTTTTTAAAAAAAAAAAAAACACATTTGAATGTTATTTAGAAAACTATCCTTCATTAAAAATAAAAAATATATATGAAAAAAATATCTGACCAGCTAAGTGTGATTTGTTACTACAGTAATTTGTGCAATTTATGCTGAAATTATGAAACTGGATTTATTTTTTTATTACGTTTCTGAAAAGAACCTACCTTCTTCTTTGGACATTATCTTCAGATTGATTCACATATAAATTGTCTCTTAAGGAACTTTTCTTCTCCTCAATTTAATGTACTGGGAAGTTGAAAGAAAAGTGAAATGATGCAAGATCAACTATTTGTCTGTCAAGCACAATGCATGGTCTGCACTTGTAGTGTTTCAGGCTTAGAACAGTGAAAGTAACGACAAAAAAAAAATCTCTAACTATATTTTAATAGAACAACTAATGACCTTAAATTACAAAAAATTACTAAAGGAAGAAAAGATCTCAATACAAAATTCCACGTGTTTCCCTTGCTTCTGTAAGTTAGCTAACTCGAGGACTTTTTACTTTTTTTTTTTTTTTTTTTTTGATTTTGTGTGTGTGTTACTGTTGGTTGTACTTTTGTTGTGGTGGTGGTGGTGTTTTTTGTTTTGTTTTGTGTTTTTTTTTTTTTTTTCTGTTCTTTTTTTTCTTTTTTCAATTCCTCTATGTTTTCTGTGTCCTCTGTGTTTTTTGTGTCACATATTCTCTTCCTGTCATGTATTCCCCTCCATCCCCCCCAAAAAGGGGGGGGGGGGCAGGATGAGTAAAACCCACTAATTTTACTATGTGCTTGAATCTCTAGATTAATGTGCAATTAATATGTATGAGAAAATTGACTTACTTTAGTTGTGGTTTCAGACTGCCAAAGAATCAGAGGACCCCAGGTTATGATTTGACCATAGCAAGACAAAAGGAAAATCTAGTGATGTACTTTATGACATGATAATGACTGAAGAAACAAAATGACACCAACTAGTTTGAATAAATGAAACTATTTATCCCAGAATAAGATGGGTCAATGGCGACTAGATTCTGCAATGAAAAATACATTATACTTGACATACTTTAGATTGGATATTAATATGTTTGGGAAGTGGGATGGAGATATTACTGGTTAGATAAGTGGTCAGCACAGACAATTTCATGTCTTCAAAAAAAAACAGATGTAAAACTCCAAAGTTTGTTCATTTTTTCTTTGTTTGTCTTGGTTTTATTTTTTCCAATTATTTATTTGAATTACTTATTTGAATTACTTATTTGACTAGAGCTGTCAAACTGAAGAAAGGACAGTAGAAAGAATTACTAGCAAATTTTGACTGGCCAGGAGAGAGAAAACTGAGCACCTGCCTGCCAATGTGAAATAATGAATGAATTCCTTGTTTTGTTTTGTTGGTCTGTACATCTTTTGCTTTACCTAATAAACTGTCTTTATCTCAGCCCATGAGTTCTTTCGCTTTTACCTTTCCGATTCTCTTCCCTATCCTATCTGAGCAGCTGTGAGGTGCTTGGCTGCCTGCTGGGGTTAAACCACAACAACCTATCAGGTTCTTTTAGAAATGGCAGTGTTTTCAAATCAATTAAAAAACAATTTAAAAAAAAAAAAAAAGATGGAAAATATAAAGTATTGGTCAGCTATCTATTCTTACCAATACCAGTACTCTGTTTTCTATTGCTTATGTTGCACTGTAAGTGAAAAGTGTCTCTTGGCCAATTGAGAATTGTGATTATACTAGTTTTCCAGAGTCTGCAAAGCTCAGATGCCTACAATATTTTTCTCAAAATTCCCTCCTGGGACTTCAGGAGCCTTCAGTAGTCAGCTGAACAAAATGAAATGTAGCAAATTCTGTGCTCAGGAGGAAGGATGTTATTTAATGTTCAACAACACTGTATCCCTGACAACAAGGCTTGGAAATCTCTCTCTCTCTCCTTTTTTTTTTTTTTTTTTTTTTTTAAATTTTAAATATTCTACTGCCTACAATTCTGTTTGATTAATTTTGTGCATGGCATCCTGGGACAAATAACAAGTCATTCAGAAAAGCTGTTAAAGGAATATTTCCGGTTGTTGCCATTTTAATAGTGATTATTAAGTACAAGAATATTTTTAACATAGTTCTCTATATTTTATGGTTTAGAATGTTGGAAATTCTCTGAATTACCTTAGTGGCAAGAACTTAGTAAGATATTAAAATAGATGTTTGAGATTTAAAACAAGGAAATAAAATATATTCCCCTCCCAAAACAAACATATAATTTATTTAGATTGTTAAAAATGGGGTTTCATACCTGAATGATAGTGATGGTACCTATGCAAACTTAAAACAAAACAAAACAAGCAAAAAAAAACCCACCTTCTGTAAAACATCTTTATGTATCTTAAATACTAATTAAGTGGAATAATATAAAATCATACCTAAAAGCCTTGCATGAAATTTACATTTATTTTATTTTATTTTATTTTATTTTATTTTATTTTATTTTATTTTATTTATTTCCCCATCCTGTTCACACACACATGCAAGCATGCACTCATACAAACTGGCTTAGGTTTATTAACCTTTAATTTCTAAAATTTATCTGACACTTTTGACTAAAATTAAGGTTATTTATACATACCTGTATAAATAAAATCGATGTGCCTTTACAATTTCTTACTGGTTGTTCTGAACTGCCTAATTTAACTATACTGGGCATGCCAATTACAGGATTAAAATACTAGATTTGTGAGGGGCAGCTGTTGTTTTATTTCCATATTGGTGGAAGTGTTTTGTTAATATGTTAATGACCATTAAAAATTACAGTATAAATGTTACAGTGGGATGGTTTGCTTCTGGTCACTTCTCTTTTCTTCCTTTCCTTCTTCTCATGTCTTATGATTTGGGATTAAAACTTTCTTTGTACTTTCTGTTTCCTGAAATCTGTGACTACACTGTAATTCTGAAACACGTGAACCCAAATTGGATCAGAAGTGGAGGTACAGGCTCTCTCTGTCACAGAAAGAGTAATTTCTTACTGTTTTTTGATTATTATCATATACAATATCCACAGGAAACCACGTATATTAATACAAGAAAATATCATCTTGGAAGGTGAGTTCCAGAATTAATTGATTTATATATATATATATATATATGTATTCATGAAATGATAGCTATACCATGTTAGAATTTTGAGAAAGGAGCATATAACTTTTCATTATCATTCTTTTATATTTAACATATGTAGAAACAGAAACAGTTTTAAACATAGGATAAAGCCTTACTGCCATATGATAACACCATACTTTCCAGATGAAGCCAACAACCCAACATGAGGTAGAACTGAGGCTTAGTGTCTCCATCTGTCTTTACAAATGACAATAAATAGGACAAGAAGCAATGAATTTAAATTCCAACAAGGATGATTCAGGTTGTGCTTATGAAATACTAGAATGGTGAAATACTCTACTGCTTTATTTAGAAAAACAGTAGAATCATCATTGGCAAAGATTTTTAAGAAAAACACGTACGTGTACCTCAAAGCAAGTCCAGATAAATCAGGCTGCTCAAAGCCTTGCCTAGTCAAGTTACCCTGATGTGGAAACAGTCTTGCTAGTACAGCCCTAGATATGGTTGACCATATTTGCAGTAAGGCACACTGCCGACTCATCGTTGGCACATTTGTCTTGTCCATGAGGATCCTCAGACTAATTTCTACAAAGCTTTTTTCTATCTAGTTGGTGTTCAGCCTGTGGCATTGTCTGGGTTTATTCAACCCTGGGTGTATGACTTTCTGTAGTTTGTCTATGTCTTTCTGAAGAGTAGCCCGTCTGTCTGTCATTTTGAGGGCCCCCACAATTTGTTTTAATCTGAGAGCATAGTAAGTCCTATTGTCCCAGTCATTGTCCAGATCATTGATATATTAAATGGTATTAGCCTTAGGGTAGATCACTGACATGCCACAACTGACCATCAGTGTTACCCTGTCTCATAGTTCACAGCCATTTGATACGACCATATGTTTGATGGTCTACATGTTTTCCACTCACTTTATCATACACTTATTCCTTTCTTTCAAGGTTAGATATTATATTGGAATTAATTCTAAGTAATGATTTACATTGCAAATGTATGTAATTATTAATTACATTCTGAGAGGGCACTTGGAAACTGTTATCATATGTAAACCAGGAGGTGAGGAATACCTACAGTCACAGTTGTCTGAAACTTATGATAAGAATTGAATTATATAAAATGGATATAACCACACACACACACGATAAATAAGCAAAATAAAATATTTTCCTTCCTTTTATCTACAGGTGGAATTTATTATATACAAAACATTCCAGACATCTATTTTTTAATGATATTTTAAAAACGTAGAGTGCTGGAAATTCTATTACTCACTGTTGTGTACTTACCTGTCCCCACAGATGGATTTTTTTTCCTCTTAATATTTAGACTGAATATCCCCTAAGACATGTAGGACTGTTATCTAATCCTGTCTTTAGTAGAAATAAGTTGTCTCATCTTCAATGAAAATAATAAGTTTTAACTTTTATTAATAGCTGTATTGGTTCAGTGTTAATCAAGATATTTCAACTGAAAGTAGACTTTTACTTCATGGGACATACAACTTAAAAACTATGAAGACCTTTATAAACATGAGTTACAAGACTTTTGGGCAGTTTCAGAACTCTCGATCAGTCAGTTAATTCAACATCAAAGAAGTGATCTTGATAGGGTGATTCACAGCACCAAAGTTAGGTATCTGTGTTTCCACGGCAGATAATTAAAAGATAAAAAAAAATAAAAAATAAAATAAAAAAAATCTTTGTCAGGTAAATGAAGAATTGGCTAGGAAAACACGTACACAAACATAATCTAAACTCCTGCTTTTGCTTCTAATGTAGTGGTATGGATTGCTGAGGTGATCGGCTCTGGGGCAGATGTATTCTGCAGCTGAACAGGGGATTGTGGCAGGCAGAGGGTTTTCTGCATCGAGGCCACTCGGGGGAGCTGCCAGGACCTGGCAGCTCTCACAATGGTGGCTGAAGAGGAGTGGGTGGAGCCAGGAGCACCCCACTCTGTCCTACAAAGGTAACTGATGGGGAGTCCATGTGATCAGGAGCGCTGCAGTCAGGATGTGGCATGGCAGTTTGTGCAGCCGGATGCACAGGCAGGGTGAGCAGGGAGGGCACTGGAGGTTGGCCAGCTTGACCAGGGAGGGATGGTGACCACCTGGCTGAAGGCTGTGGCCTCACTACAGCCAATGCAGCCTTCCAGAGTTCTGGTGGGAACATGCTGCCACCCAGGTATCAGGCTGTCGGGTGTGCCCTACTCAAGCAGCTACGGGATGGCAGCTGTTGGAGGTGTGCCCAGGCTGAATAACTGCTTCACCTGGTGGCAGAGCTTTGGGAGGAGGTGGGTAGGCTGAGGGGCATCAGGTAGTCAGAAAATGAGATTTTTTTCTTTATGTATTCCAAATATTCAGATATGTTGTTGTCATAATGGCATTCTACCTCCAGCAGGTTTCACATTTCCTTCCCAAAAGATAACATTTGTTCACTGTACTGAACAATGGGGAAAAAAAAAAAAAAAAAAAGCAGCACAGACTTGCCAATGCCTGTATGTATAATCCTTTTTTCAGTTTTTAATTTCAAGACGGTGTGCAAACACTCAAAAGGACAATAATAGGGATTTTGTAATCAAATTATATTATAATTATGCTCATTTATTGCACATCTCTTTTTCATTATTTTAGTTAAACCTTCTAAATGGCTATACTAAGGAATACCAGAACTAAGTATATATACATATATACATATGTACATACTAAGTATATACCAGAAAAATGATGTTGAGACTTTTTAACACAATTGTTTGTTGTTGTGTTTTTGTTGTTGTTTGTTTGTTTGTTTGTTTTTAGGAAAGATCACCTGTACTGAATCCTCTATATTCTGATAGCACTTTGTTGAAGATTAGTATAAAACAAAATAAAGGCATTAAAAGAGAAAATCTGTTTTCTTTCAGAAGCAAAAAAGAAATTCATCAAATCACTGCAAAGAATGGTATGAGTTACCTAATGAGTTACATACTACATCCAGTTATTCTTTGAAGATATACATTCTCACTTTCAACTTCTGCAGCTTTGTTGAAAATATTTTTTTTGAGTAAAAAATAATACATAGAGAAGCATAAACATTCAAGGCTTCAAATAATCCCTATGTTCAAAGCTAAAGGCACAAAACTGTTATTGAAACAATAAAATGCATAGCTGCCACTATTTTTTTTTTTTTTGACTATATTGGATTTCTTTCTACATCATTAGGATGTTTTCTAACTTATGGTGTCAGTGAAACTAGACACTTTGACAGGGAACATGGAGACTTGGTTTTCCTCTAAGAGTGGATCTAAGCTGGGCAGGGATCTATTTATGCTTTGAAGAGACACCAAGTGCAGGGAAGAAAAATACCTAAGATGCTAGGCTTTGAGTCTTATGGTCACTGTTTTCAACCCTTAAGAATTTCAAACTCCTGTCAACGAAATGGGGGTCCTGAGTACTCAGACCTTCCAGTTTCTCTGGAAACAGCTCTAGTGAGCTGTCAGCCTTCTAATCTGTATGACCAGTTTTGTATTTGTTAGAGTGTACAGTGCCTTTTATTCTGCCTGGGTCACGGTGTCTTTCTTGAACAATGGTATTTGATTTTTCTGTTTTTAGCTACATTAAGTCTTTCAGGACAGAAATCCAAAAGAAACGGTAGATTTCTTGGGTTAAATTTCTCCACAAAACAGGAATCAATTTTTTCCATGACTTCCCAGTAGAGCAAGAAACTGTAATGAACAATCATAGAATCAAATCAGTTGATATGTGTTTTGGATGCGCTGTTTGTTTTGTTTTATAGTTTGAGATAACGGCCTATTTATTCCTTATATTCCTTAAGACATCTGATTAAACTACTGTGTCCAGTTCTGGGATTCCCAGTACAAAAGAGACTTGGAGCTCCTAGTGAAGGGTTCAGTGAAGGGTTACTAAAATGATGAAGGGACTGGAAAATTTCTCATATGAAGGAAGGCTGAGGAAGGTGGGCATGTTCAGCCTGGAGAAAAGAAGTCCCAGGGGGATATGATCGATCTGTATGAATATGGGAAAGGGAGGGTCAAGAGGACAGTGACAGACTATTCTCAGTGGTGTCCAGTGATAAGACAACAGGCAACAGGCACAAACTGCAACACAGGAAATTCCGTCTGAACATGAGGAAAAACTTCTTTACTCTGATGGTGACAGAGCACTGGCACAAGTTGCTCGTAGATGTTGTAGAGTCTGCTTCCCTGGAGATGTTGAAAAGCCATCTGGACACAATCCTAGGTAATACACTCTAGGTGTCCCTGCTTTAGCAGACTGGTTGGAGTAGATGATCTCCAGAGGTGCTTTCTAACCTCGAACATTCTATGATTCTGTGTGATTCTGTGAAATTAGAAGATCTGTTTCAATTTAACTTGTGGCTTACAAATATTTGTAGCTGTTTGGGGACCTTGACTGTTCTATCTGCAGCTATGAAAGGATGTGGGCCTCCCACAGGTCCTGTGTCGTATCTGTAACCCAATTCAAATGTCCTGTACATTTTATGAAATCTAAAATGGTGCTAAATTCCTGTACATAACAACAATATCCAACATGGGAGTGAGATTAAACCCCCAGACTTAGGTGTCTATTAAATAACCTGCACCATTTTATTCACCATGGGGCTTTCCTTTATCTGCAGTATATTAATATTGACTTTATTAATTCTATTTCTTTTCATTATCTACGTTATTACTTTTGTAATTAGTGAGAACAAAGTAAGAGACTTAGTTTATATAATTAGCAGTGAATTGTGGGGTTTCTGAAATGACGTGTGTCTACATTTTTTTGAGAGTATTGATGTTGGATACACATGCTGAGAAGCTGAACAAAAAACATCATGTGAATTAGTTATGAACAATAATTTATTCAATTACTGTAATTATAACTGTGGGCAACAATATGCATATCTTATTTGCCTTAACAAAACAAAACAACAAAAAAAAAGATTTTTTTTTTTTTTTAAAAAAACAAGTTTAAAGAAAATAGCTGAGCACTTTTATATATTTCTATTATACTCAAAAGAATTCTTAAATATTTTCTGTAAATCTTTTAAGATTTGTGTACCTGGAAACTTTCAGGAAATTTAAGACCACTTGGCTCAAGTTTGCAAGATAAGAATATCAGTGTTCTTGTATGGATATTGTCATTCAGAAATCAAGTGTCCTTAGTTTGCTGTAACTAAATCCCCCCTAAATTCTGAAACACTTTGAGAGTGAAGAATCATATATGACTAATCACTTATTTTCTTAACTTATTTCTCAAATATTTCAGCCCACTATATTTAATAGTGTGAATAAAGGTAGCAGAATATATATCTTTCATTATAACTATTACTGCCTAATTTTATGGTCATAGTACTAAGAAGTCCTAATCAAGACAGAATCCTCTTGTACTAGTCACAGTGCAATAAGAACAGAAATAATGTTGGTAATGATTATCTAAGTAGGAGAGCCATTAACTATTACAGAATCACAGAATGGTTAATGTTGGAAGGGACCTCTGGACATCATCTTGCCCAGCTGTGGTGGTTACTCAGGTGGGCAGCCAAGTTCCACCACAGGCGCTCTCTCACTCCTCCTCCTCAAAGGGGAAGGGGGAGAAAATATGGCACAAAGTGTTGAGTTAAGGATGGGGAGATTTCTCAACAATGATTGTAATGGGCAAAACAGACTCAGAATAAGGAGATAGTAAGATTTATTGTTTCTTACTAACAAGCTAGAGAAGTGAGAAACAAAGGAAAGAAATCAAAAATGCCTTCCCCCCATCCACCCTCTTCCATCTCCTCCCCCGAGCGGTGCAGGGGAATGGGGGTTGTGGTCAGTGAAGGAACATGGGTTGGAGGGGGGGGGGGGGCATAGGGTCTTGGTGCCTGCAAGGCTGTTTCTCATTCCTCTCTCTCTCCCAGCTGCTGTTCCACATAATTTCTTTTTATTGTTTTTATTTCTTTCCCTGTCTTAAATATGCTTTCACAGAAGTTCAAACAACATTGTTTATTGGCCCAGCTCTGGCAAGAGGCACGGCCCTTATCTAACATGGGGAAGCTTCTGGATTCCTCTCGCAGAAGCCACCCCTATAGGCCCCCTGCTACCTAAACCTTGCCATGTAAACCCACTACACCAACCTCTCTGCTCAAGTAGGGTCACCTAGAACATGTTGGCCAGATGGCTTTTGAAGTGCTCCTAGGAAGGAGACTCCATAACCTCTGTGGGGCAACCTATACCGGTACTCAGTCACCTGCACAGTAAAAAAGTAGTTCCTAATTATAGAGTCATAGAATATCTTGAGTTGGAAGGGACCTACAAGTATCATCAAGTCCAATTCCTGGCTCTACACGGGACCAACCAAAAATCAAACTGCGAGTCTGCGAGTGTTGTCCAAATGCTTCTTAAACTTTAGCAGGCTTAGTTCCATGACCATGACCCTGGGGAGCCCATTCCAGTGCACAACTGACTGCTCAGTAAAGAACCTCCTTCTAATACCCAGCCTAACTTCTCCACTCTGATGCAGTTCATGCTGTTCCCTTGGGTCCTGTCACTGGCTGTTGGAGAGAAGAGATCAGCACCTGTCCCTTCTGCTCCCCATTGTGAGGAAACTGTAGACCTTGATGAGGTCTCCCCTCAGTCTCATTTTTAGTCTGAACAGAGCTGCTCCTCATACTTCCTGTACTCTAGACCGTTAATCAAGTAGTTAATCTTGATTTTTTTTTTTCTCTAGTATTGTTTAAAAGGCTCACATGTATTTTTCTACACGAATTTTGATATTTAGTAGTGTTCATGCAACTTGCACTCAAATTTGACAACTGTGTGTGCAAAGTTATTTGTTTGTCTACAATTTCATGGACAATGTAAAAATGTTATTCAAGGCTATAATTTCCTTGTGAAATAACACTTGAAAAATAAAATATTGTATTGAAAAATGTCAAGAATAAAAGATATAGAAAAAAACAACAACAACAACAAAACAACAACAACAACAAACTATTGTCAGGATATTTCCTTTTGAACAATATTAATGAAATGCACTCAAATTTCTCTCAATTTCAGTGGAATTTCTTGTGAAATATGTTGCTTTGAAACCTAAGAGGCTACTTACATTTATAGAGGTGTATTAAGTTGATCAAGAAAAAAATAGAAATTATTGGAAGACATTATTTAAAGTGTCTGTTTTGACTGTAAAACCTGGAGATAAAAGTGCTACTGCTGCATTCTCTAGGGGATTAAATATAGTAAAAGATTTACAGTAAGAAAGAGAAATTTGGAGATGATTAAGTCTCTCAGATTAAGTTATTATGTCTTGGCAATCTATTTTGGTAAATTTCCGTTTTCACTTTCATTATGTTGATGAAATTAAGACTATAATCCTGCACTTTTTTTTTTTTTTTTTCTCAGCAACTGAAAACAGAATTTCTCCATCAAATAGTTAAATAACTGTTTATTTAGATAATTTCAGTGAAGATCTTTAATTTCATTTTTTATAACTCCATAGGAAACCATCTGTCTAGTATATTTCAGCATTTTGGTCAGGCTAACTATGTCATTTAGGTCTAATCCCTATTGTTTCCTAAAAAAATTTTTGGTTATAAAAGAGCAACAGGTTTAGTCTATTTTATTTTTTTCTTTATTGCTTGCTTTTATTTTTATTTTTTTTCCATGAATGTAAAATATGTCTTGTTTTCAGACTTTTATTCCAGACAAAGTAGAAAACAAAAGTATAAAGAATAAAATAGGAACAAAACGTATTTCTCTGCAACGTAGTGAATCAATTCTGCCTCAAAAAATGGCATCTGTCCCCCCCCACAGTCTAGTGGTATTTGAGAAATTAATAGGTATAGTACATAAACCAAATAATGAAAATTACAAAATCTTACACTGCCCAAATCGCATGATATGCCTAGAGACTAGAAAGGAAACCACAAAGTCATAAAGGGTCAAACAAAATCAAAACTCTTCAATATATCTTTGACAGATTGTCCTATAACAGAGTAATTTCGTCATAATCTCCATCTTTCTGAGGAAACATCTGGAGCTGCAGGTGTTTGAGGATTCCCCAGGGAATCATCAATTCAGTTTTCTATCAGCAACACCGTGTTGTCAAGGGGCATATGCTTCTGCGGCTTATTCTGCTAAACTGCATAGCTTTCAGCATAAACAATGATGATAAACTGAAAACAAGAAAGAGGATTTAGCCATTAGTTTCTTATAAGTAAACAACTGTTAGAAGGCTATACTTCCTGCAGTTCAAGACAACTTCAGTGAAGAAAACTTTGGCAATCCCCTGTTTAACAGTATATATTAAAGGCAATGTTATTTTACTCTGTGTTGCATTATCCACTCACACAAAACAATAGAAGAATCACATCCTGTCATCTACTTTACCTTTTACACCTGTGAGAAAAATGCAACTGAATATTTAAGACCAAAATCTACCATTTCAAATCTAGCGTTTTCAAAACTGTCCCAGCATCATTTTTATATGCTGTGGCTGATAGGACCTATGTTCTACAGTGCACAGTAACATCTATTAATCACATTAGTTAGATTAAAAGGATCACAGTAATGTACAGTGATACTACAATGTTGGTATATCACAGGTTGTGCTGGCAGATATGATTTTTCATTTTCAACTGTTTCCTTCCCAGTAATGTGTGCTAACCATTTAATTAAGGAAGAAATAATGTATTTTCCATTTTGCTGCTGTTGATATTATAATGCAAACATTGTGATGCAAACAACTTGAGTTTTTTAAGGAAACGATGTTATGAAATTTTGTATGTTTGCTAAATTCCAATTTGATACATATATGTATATATATATATGCATGTATATGCCACAGCTTTATTTTTTCTATCCTGAGTAGGTTAGTATTTCTATATAGTTATGCTGGTAGAAGATAACTAGAGTTGGTTCCAATGTATTTTTTTTTAATTATTATTATTTATTTATCAGTGTTGGTTCACCACTTGATTCACCAAAAAGCACATTGTAAAGCATATGTTCCGTATTCATGTATCACATTTTCCTCTCAGATAAATCTGTTATATTTTGTTTCTGTTCACATATGCAAAAAATCTGTAATTGAATAAACCCACCCCTTTAATAATAATAATAATAATAATAATAGAAATAGAAATAGTTCAGAAATTTGAAAAGTCAGCAAATTTTGTTGTCAATGACAGTTTGTTGTCAATGACAGTTTGTTGTCAATGACAGATAAGTACCAAAAAAAAAAAAAAAAAAGCTCTAAATAAATCTTTTCCTGTTACTGTGTTCAGTTATTCTTTACTTTTGCTGCCAATCCACAGATTTTAATTAGCAACAAACTGTGTTCTGTCTCCAAAATGCATTTTTGTCATTTTTTACTGGGTCTTACATGTCCTGCTCCATTTCTAGTGCGTTATCCTTTCCAGTGTCATGCTCCTTTATAGCCCTTTAACCATCTTTTTCACTGCTTTCTCTCCCTTCTTGCTCTAAACTCCACAAGCTTTTTCTCCAGTGATTTGATCAATTAGAACAGGGAAAGTTTTTCTTTCTCTGGGGTTTCAAGTGATCCATGTGTAGCAGACAATATAGCAATCAAGAATTCCTCTCTGCTCCCAAAACACATCCTTTAACCAAATAGAAAATACAATATGCATGCAGTAAACTGTATGAAAATTAATAAAACATATAATTTATAATTAATAAAATATAATTTATCATATCAAGAAATAACGTTCTCGATCTGCTAAATGTTTGAAGAATGAATAACAAAGTATTCATTGTAAAAAACAGTGGAAAGTGAAAAATATATACAAAAATAAAAACCCAATGAAAAAAAAATGGTTGGAATAATCATTCTGCTTTGGTTATTTTAAATAATTGATTTTGAGTTCATTCATTTATACTGTATTTATTTTTAATTAAGATGCATTGACAGAGAGAAATTCAAACTCCTTTTGCATGCACCTTGTCACTGTATATCTAAACTGTATAACTGAACAGCTCTAAATCCTTTTATCATCACACTGCAATGTTGCATGACTCTATCTAATATATAGAAATTGCTGTATATGCACATTGAAAGGTGAAAATATCTGTCCTGGTTTCAGTTAGGACAGAGTTAATTTTCCTCCTAGTACCTGGTAGGGTGCTATGTTTTGGGTTAGGATGAGAAGAGTGCCGATAACATGCTGATGTTTTAATTGTTGCAGAGCACTGCTTACACCAAGCCAAGGACTTTTCAGCTCCTCGCTCTGTCCTGCCAGTGGGCAGGCTAGGGGTGCAGCAAGAGCTGGGAGGGGACAGATCCAGGACAGCTGACCCAAACTGGCCAAAGGGGTATTCCATACCATTTGATGTCATGCTAAACAATATATAGGGGTGGCTGGCCAGGGTGGGGGGGGATGTGGCTGCTCCTCAGGGACAGCCTGGGCATCAGTCAGCGGGTGGTGAGCAATTGCATTGTGCATCACTTGTTTCGTACACACTATTATTATTGTTATTATTATTATTATTTTCCTGTCTTAATAAGCTGTCTTTATCTCACCTCACAGGCTTCACTTTCCCGTTTCTCTCTCCCACCCCAGAGAGGGAGGTGGGAGGGTGAGCGAACGGCTGTGTGGTGTTTAGATGCCGGCCGGGTTAAACCACAACAATATCAAAATGTTTTGTTTTGTTTTTAGGGTTACAGATGGTACATTAGTTGCTATATATTTCATGAAAATTTCTGAGTTTTTTATTGAAGTAAATGTGTCAATGACAGCTGTCTTGACAGAAGTTTAATTCTGAATGTTTTGAACAGTTTTCATTAGACACAACATTTGGTGTTTATGTTGTTGATTGCAAAGAAAAATAACCTAAAGTTAAATTCAGTAAAAACATGAAATGCCCTTTACCTCATCATTTTTCAAGTAACCAGAAAGAGAACTATTATTTCTAAGAATTCTTCTTACTCATTGTAGGTTTGGTTAGATCATGAATTCTTATCTATCTTCAATATCTGATTCTCTATACATTCTCATTATTATTCAGATTTTGCACAGAATAGTTCATTTAAAGCAAAGAAGCAAACCCTAAAACAGGCAAACAAGCAAACAAATAAAAAAGCAGAAACATTGTTTTCCAATAACTTTAAATGTGTTAATCGGGGTGTCTAAACCTTAGTGAAACAGTGAAACCTACAATGAATAGAAATACATTTCCAGGCTTAATGAATATTCCAGGTTGACATTGACCTTTTAAAGGGCTTAATTGGAATGTAATTTTTCCACGTGAATGTGCAGAGTGAATTCCATTTTATAATGTAGCCTGATGTAGTAATGTAGTGTAGTGTGTAGAAGTATTTGCTACGTCTCATTGACCTTTTCTTTTGTTTGTTTGTTTTTTCCTCATGTAGTCACCACCCAATTTTGCAAAGTGTCTTCTGTAACAAGCTTTCATATCATTAGCTTTGGTACTGTAGGGTGTATTCAACCATACATTTTATTGGTAGTAGCAGTTCATTGATATGAGGCCACAGTTCTTCAGTCCTGCTCTATATATTTCTCCATCACCCTTATGGGAAAACAAGTAGCATGTGTACAGTTTCCTCGCTCTTATTTCTCTTTACTATGAAAGAAGCCAGAATAAGAATTTACAGACCTCCCTAACTTTTAGTAAATAAGAGGGAACAATAATGGTGTTGAATAAAGTAAAAATGATAATATATATATATTTAATATCACCATCTGTTCTCTTAATTATCCATTATTTCTTTCCTCTATAGCTGCAACAAAAAAAAAAGAGAGTTCAGCCAAAGCAGAATTATAATTGGTCATAATTTGAAGCTCATTGTACAGAATAAAGAAAAGGAGGCATTTTGATTCTGTTCCTGGTATTGTAAACAATTTTTCCTTTAGCATAATAATATATATACTTTTTTTTTAGCTTCCAACTGTTAGCAACATTGTTGCAATTTCCATTGATGTTCCCTTTGAGTAATGAAAGTCAGTAATTTAGCTAAAAGAAACAGGGTGATTAGATTTGTAGCACACTGATCAATCAAAGCATGGTCTTGATTTCACAGGTCTTCAGACACTGCTTTAGAAAGACCAATTTTAAATTAAATATTTTGCCTTTTCTTTTTTTTTTTTCTTTATTTTTTTTTTCTCTCTCTCTCTTTCTAGTAAATAAATTCAGCAATCCAGAAGGCTACAAACTACTTAACGCTTTGTTCAATACCACATGAAAACAATTAAACATGCCATGAGTAATAAGAAGCACAAATACAAATAAAAATAGAATGAGAGTTTAATCTATAAAGAATGATGCACTTTAAAACTGAGATTAATATAAAAAAAGGACAGAAGTTGTGAAGAAATACACAAATATGAGAATAAGCACAAAATGGAAGACAAGCAGAATCAGTAACAAGAGAGTAATAAAAATACCTGAAAAGAATAGTTAATAAAACATATTATATAGCTTCCTTTTTCTAAAGTGTTCTTTAAAGAGGATCCTAATACATAACGTGGACACAAAGAAACAGTAATGTATTACAGTAGGTAAATTTCTCCTTACTGGAATAAGAAGATGACTAAAGATTTGGTAGGCTGACAGACCCAAGAAGAATATTTGTAAATACATACAATGCATAAATAGTTGGTGGCAAAGCACCAACTAAAGATCCAAATAGTACTGTGTTAGCCTGTAAATTCAGAGGGCAATTAATTATTTCACAAAGAAGAAAAATAAAATAAATACATAGAGATTTGTTGTGCTTTAACACTGGCTGGCAACTAAGTAACACACAGTCTCCCTCTAGCTATTCCCAGATGGGATGGGGGAGAGTAAGGTAAAATTATGAGAACTCATGGATTGAGGTAAAGTCAGTTTACTAGGTAAGGCAAAAGCTGCATGTC
Source organism: Oxyura jamaicensis (assembly GCF_011077185.1). Lineage (NCBI taxonomy): Eukaryota > Metazoa > Chordata > Aves > Anseriformes > Anatidae > Oxyura > Oxyura jamaicensis. The sequence continues at coordinate 30,513 of NW_023303046.1, forward strand.
CAAACAAAGCAAAACAAGGAATTCCTTCACTACTTCCCATTGGCAGGCAGATGGTCAGCCACTTCCAGGAAAACAGGGCTCATCACGCGTAACAGCTTCTTGGGAAGACAATCACCATCACTCCAGATGTCCCCTCTTTTCCTCCCTCTTTACCCCAGCTTTTATTGCTGAGCATGATACCATGTAGCATGTAATATCTCTTCGTTTAGTTTGTATCAGCTGTTCTGGTTGTGTCTCCTCCCAGCCTCTTGGGCACCCCCAATCTCCTTGCTGGCAGGGCAGCATAAGAAGCAAAAAAGTCCTTGGCTCTGTTTAAGGACTGATCTGCAACAACTAAAAACATCAGTGTGTTATCACCTCTACTTTCATCAAAAATTCGAAACACATCATTGTGTGAGCCTCTGTGAAGAAAGTTAACTCTATCCCCACCAAACAATGACAAGATAACATGCTGTTATGACTAAGAGGAAAGGCATGACAGCATATAAATTTTGAGAGCTGCTTTTCTGAGGTTGTAAGCTTGAAGTAACATAGGGTTATTCATAATGTGAGACGTTGTATACATATATCTACACCTGTGAACTAACAGAGCTAGGTCACAGGTTCAAACACTGGTTTGCATTTACCTAGGTCACTCTATTTTTAACTCAATCTCTGCTGCATTTTTGACCCACACCCACAGATACTGCTCTAATAACTGTCTGGAAGGTATTTGGAATATCACTATTTGAGGATCATTCACTACAGGCCACCCTTTTTGAGGATGTCCTCTTGACATGAGTGCACTGTCCTCAGACACAGAGAAGCGGTCCTGTTACTTGCTGGTATTAACATAACCTGTAGGCTCAATTATGGCACAATGTAAAGCTACATGTTGCATTTAATGAGGCATTTCATATTCCAGAAGCACTATGACATTGTTAAGGTAACATTAAACTAAATATAGGATTAATTTTGAACAGATTAATAGCATCCTAGTAATCCCATTACCCTTTTTCGTATATGAGCTGTCTGGTTCAGAAGTAGTACAGGTATCTCTACACAGTACAACTTGCATTCATATCGCTTGTTTATTCATATCACTTGTTTTTCCACAAGTATCACTCTTTAAGAAAACATTTTTTTTCAGAGATACTGTTACTGCTGCCAGAATCCAGACACAAAGCTTTCACACTCTCATGCCATCAGGATCATGCCATCAGAAATTTTCCAGCCTCTCTAACTTGAATGGCAGTTTTCTAGGCAATACTCAAGATGTTTGTTGGTGATATATAACTAAATTACTCTCTGTGAAGCTGATTGAATTGATACTTTTCAATGTCAGTTGTTCTCTACTGATGGTTTGCCACAGATTTTCAGTGATAATGAGAGAAATTGAACAAGTTTAACCTGGATTAGCAACTTCTTATGTGAAAAAATTAGATTTTTAAGTGTCTCAGTTTTGAAAATCTGGAGCTAATAGTAGTGCTTTACTTTGCAGTTGAAGGTAAGGGACTGAGTGCAGTAGAATGAAACTTGTTGCCTTATTGCTGTGGTATAGGTCCAGCAGTCAGCTAAGCACCACACAGCTGCTCACTTACTCTTTCTCTCCACTTGGGATGGATGAGAGAATCAGAAAGGTAAAAGTGTAAGAAGTTATGAGTTGAGAAAAAGACAGTTTACTAGGTAAAGCAAAATTCATGTGTGCAAGTATATCAGGGAATTCATTCACTACTTCCCATTGGCAGGCACGTGTTCAGTCACTTCCAGGAAAGCAGGGCTCATCACATGAAACAGTTTCTTCGGAAAACAAAAGCCATCACTCCAAACATCCCCTCCCTTCCTGCTCCTTTACCTCTGCTTTTATTGCAGAGCATGACACACCATGGTATGGTCAGTTTGGGTCATCTGTCCTGGTTGTGTCCCCTTCCAGCTTCTTGGGCAACCCTAGTATCCTCTCTGTCAGGGTAGAGTGACAAGCCTTTGGCTCTGTGTATGCACTGTTCTGCAGTATCTGAAAATATCAGTGTGCTATCACCATTTTTATCAAAAATCCAAAGCACATCATTGTATGAGCCTCTAAGATAAAAATTAACTCTATTCCAGCTCAAACTATGTCACTTCTGTCAAACAATTGTTTAATCTTTCATGATATCTGGGATAAAAGGAAATGAAGGAATACTAAGTCAGAAGAACAGAGCACTAAAGTGCAGACCAGAATTGTAACTCTTCAGCATGTGTAAAGCAAAAGGGATACTTTAGATAAGACTTCAACAGATGACTGCAAACACTAGGTGTTGATACAAATAAACAGATTTGGGAAATAAACACATTTTCAGATGGTTTATTTTGAAGTACATTGTATAGTTCAGAAAGATAGATGCTGTCCTTTTAAATCATAGATATATAAATTGCTCATCTCTATTTATGGAAAGACAGTATCAGCCAGAATTTTCAAATGGGACCTAACAAGCATTCCAAAGTATCCAAAATTTTTCTTCTTTTGTGGTTTGAAAATACTTTCCAGAACTGGAAATATTTTGATTAAAAACAAGATTTCTTGGTCATTTAACAGAAATTTGAAATCCAAACAGAAGTATTTTATGTATCTGTTAAAAACAAAAACAAACAACAACAAAATAAAATAAATATAAATAAATAAATAAAAAGAACCCCAAACATTCAGTTAAATCTGACAAGCCTCAAATGACAATCAAGATGCAGTTACCAGTTATGCTGTTTAGAGTGGGATTTCTTCACACAGAATAAAAAATATGATTTTACCAACATACATATTATAAATTTAAAGAGGAAATATTATTATTAGAGTCTCCTTAATAGTCAAAAAAATAGTTTGTTTCCATTTTATTACAGAAGGATAGGCTAAAATAATTTTTTCAGATCATCTATAGAATATTAGAAGAAAGGTGGAAAAATGAAAAAGTTAAAAAATAAAAAGTAATAAACAAAATAAGGACTGGAAAATATATTGACCTTGATTGAACATGGTGGTTCAATTTTTGAAATATGCCACAAAATCAAAATTCTAATTAAGCAATGGTGACACAGAAGAAGGAAAATTAAGCAAACAACCTTGCTTTATATTATTATTCTTTTAACATAGTTTCATTTTATTTTTATTTTTTAAAAAAAAAGTGTTATTGTGCATACCAAGTTTCCTCTTGCTGGAAGATCTTGCCTATGCATATATGGTTATATATACAGCCTTCGTCATGAAAAACATAAATAATAAAATAACATCAGCTATTTGGAGGGAGCTGTACATATAGACAACTGGGCTCTGAACAACATAATCTCCAAATTCAAGTTTTATTGAGAAATGTATTACACAATAAATTACTTAAGAGCCAAAAACTACCATATATGTTTAGCTCTGTACATTTTTGAGAAAAGAGCAATGAAATAGAGATTGTCACCAGTTAACATTTAATTTAGAAGAGTACTGACAGAAAGAACATCTGTAATGTCATATATCTTTCAGATTTCTTTACACTCAAAGAGACTAAGTAGGCCAAACAAATAATGTGATTTAGATCCTGAAAGCACTGCATATAAACTCAAGCATTGCAGTTGTTAGGTTAAAGTCATTATTCTGCCTAGCTAAATCCTGTCTTGGTTGTCCACATACCCTGCTGAATGTGCAGGAAGTATCTGGTTCCTCTAAACAGAAGCCACAGAAGAGAATCTGTTGAGGGGCTGAAGGGAAAAGTGGGGAGTTGCAGTATAGTAATGTGGGGAGCTGGACAATTCTCTCTATTTGGGAACTGCATTCACAACCTATTTTAAATTTCATTGTGCACACCAGGTCATTTTTTTTTTCCCTCATAAATAAAACAATAATAATTAAAAACAAAACAAACAAACAAACAAAACTATCAGAGTGGTTAGTGCACTTTATTAAAATGGTATACTGGAAAGATATGTTTCACTAACGCCTTTTTAAAGGGCACTTAGAATCCAGCCTTTGCCTGTTTCAGACTCCCACTGAGGGCTTTCACTGAAACAGTTTCACAAAGTTGAAAGTATTTTCAGACCAATGTTTGCCTGTTTCACAGACCTGCCAAGGACTTTCACTGAGACAGTTTCACAAAGTTGAACATATTTAATAAGGTGACAGATATACCAGATTTTTGATTGCCATTGATAAATTACACTTACTACAATACTGCTAATATATAGTGATAGTAAAATGCTATCTCAGGTATTCTTCACCAAAGGTGAAGCATTCTTCGACACATCATAGAGACACAAAATAATTAGCAACTCTGTTTCACACACATATGAAATAAGGGAAACTTCAGGAATTATCCCTGTTCAAAAACAAGAGAAGTTTATGAAAGTGATAAGTTTTAACACTGTTTGCCTGAGTAACACTTGAACTAATTGTAGGCATATATGTTCACTATTGTGATGTTTTTGAAAAAAATACAGCTAAAGAGATAAGATTTTTCTTGATATTTTAAATGAACCGATTCAATTCCAAGTATATTTTTATGTTAATCAGTTAATTTGCAATCATGACATTTAATAATAATAATAAAAAGCAAATGCTTTGTGGTTTTATGACATATATAAAACTACAGATAATACAATATAAGTCCCCTATTTATGAGCAAAAAGTCATCCATCCCTAGTTGATTCACTCACCAGCTTTGTCAGGAAGTTATCTCCCACACGCTGTAGAAACCTCCTAGACTGTTTCCTTTCCACTGTGTTGTATTTCCAGCAGTGCCACAGTGGCACAGGGGAATGGAGTAATGGGGCTGTGGTCAGTCACTTCATCTCTGCCACTCTCTCACAGTCATTCTCTGGCCCTGCTCCACATGGGGTCCCTTCCATAGGATGCTGTCCTTCCCAAACCGACCCTGTGTGGGCTTCGCACAGTCAGCAGCTCTTCAAGAACTGCTCCAAATATGGCTCCATATCATGGGGTCCATCTGTTAAGAGCAAACTGCTCCAGCATGGGTCCCCCACAGGCGTCAGCCCCCCCCAGACCCCATGCTCCTGTGTGGGCTCCACTCTACGGGCTGCAGCTCCAGCCTGAGGCCTACTCTGGTGAGGTCTCTCCATAGGCTACAGCTTCCTGCAGGCCACATCCATCTGCTCCACCTTGGTCCTCTCCACAGGCCACAGGGGAACTTCTGTTCAGCTGCCTGGAGTACCTCCTCAACCTCCTCACTCTTCTTATTCACTGACCTTGTCAGTGAATAACCTGCAGGGTTATTTCTCATTCCTCACTCTCCCAGATGCTGTTGTGCAGCAGTTCTTTTTTGTTTGTTTGTTTTCCCCTTTCTTAAATATGCTTCCACAGAGGTGCAAACAGCATCGTTTACTGGCTTGTCTCTGGGCAGCAGTGCATCCCTTTTGGAGCCAGCTGAATCTGTCCCTTATCTAACATGGGATAGTTTCTGGATTCTTCTCACAGACACCATCCCTGCAACCCCCTCTACCAAAACCTTGCCATGTAAATCCAATACAGAAATACATGAGTTAATTATCACATCTAATTTCTTAAGATATTCTGTAACAGAGAAAATCAGGTTGCTGTGATGAGAATGTTTTGGTTTCTTTAAGTGTTGATGGTGTTGTTTAACCCAGCAGACAAGTAAGCACCACACAGCTGTTTGCTCACTCCCACCCCTCCCCACATTGGGATGAAGGAGAGAATAGGAAAAAAAAAAAAAAAAAAGAAAAAAAAAAAGTTAAATCTCATGTGTTGAGATAAAGACAGTTTTGTAGGACAGAAACCAAAGGGATATTAATATTAATATTATGGTAAAAGAATATTTAAAGCAAGTGATGCACAATGCCCATCCAGACCCTGAACAGTAGACCTCTATCTTTATTGTTCAGCATGCTGCCATATGGTATAGAATATCTCTTTGGCCAGTTTGGGTCAATTATCCTTGTTCTGTTCCCTCCCAGATCTTTTTGCACCCCCAAGCTTCCTCACTGGTAGAGCAGTATGAGAAGCTGAGAAATCCTCTTAGTGTTAGCACTGCTCTGCAAAAACTAAAACATCAGCGTGTAATCAGCGTTACTCTTATCTTAAATCCAAAACATAGCAGCATACTAGCTACTAGTAAGAAAAGTAACTCTTATCTCAGATGAAACCAGGACAGATGGTTTACAAGATTCTTCAAAAAAATAGTGACACACAATGTTTGAAATAAGTATATAGCCTTCTCATGTTTGAAAAGACAGTCCATTATTTAGCTAAAATTTAGTTATTAATCTCCACTTACTTAGCTATAAAACAGGATTTTTGGAAGAATTTTGACCTATTATAACCAAAGCAGAAGAGTTTGAAATCTTAATGAGAACAATCTCTGCATGAGTCTGCAGTCAACAATTATCTTTCCAAATATCTTAAGTAGAAATAGTTCATAGACTTGCAAATCCCCAGAGCAAAGGGAAAAAGATGACTGTCTTTAATATAATCCTAATTCATTTGAAATTACTTTTGATGTAAAGTCAGTTTCCACACTGACTTTAATTATTTTTAAATTTAATTTACTTTTTTTTTAATTTAATTATTATTATTATTATTATTTTTAAAGAAAGAACAGCTGATGTTGAAGGTGAACAACATCCATTCATATATATTAACTGCAGAAATATGACTTTAATTATTCTCAGATAAATTGCTAAGCTACAGAATATTATGAATTGTTACAGTGAATTAAACACTTTTTTATTATTATTATTTCATGGAGTGAGTTACAGTATATTGTGGATAAAGGCATCTCCTTCAGTAAAGAGAATCAATCGATCTCCACTCTTAACATTAAAATAGAGTGAAATATGAAAATAACGCTGTTCACAATGAGTAAATGACTTTATAACATGAGGAATTGTTCCTCAGATTAGATAAATAAATAAATAATAAAATAAAATATTTAGTTCTACCCAGTTTGATGTACTTTGCATTTATTTTTATTAGTTTCTTATTAGAGAGATTCATAACATGAAGTTCTGATTTAATTGCAGTTAACAGAAGTTTACCTACTCAATTCTGAGGCAAACAGTTTTTTTTCCAGACTTCCCTGTGGAATACACCAATTCCTTTTCTCCCTATTCCATGATAAATTTTGTTATAAACTGAAAGAAATTAGATTCTGTATGAGAGAGAAACTACTTGGTAGGTGAGTAAAAATACACTTTTTTATCTAAGACTGGTAAGGTAAGTGATCAGTCTATTTTTTGTAAGTCTAATAAACCTATCTCCTAACTAAGGTAAGGAAATAAAAAAAGAACAAAACAAAACCAAAAATTAAAACCTTCTATCGTACAGCACTATAATTACCTAGAATGGCATTTCAATAATTACTTTATTTTTTGTTGATTACTTTATAAAGTACTGTTGTCCCTCAGTGTCACCCTTGAGCTAAAGTGTTAAATGTACAACTATATTAAGACAATAATGCATTTTGTCTACTTCTTGTAATGAGAATGTTACATTTTAATATATTAAAAAAATCATTTTTTAGGAAAAAACGTTACATTTGGTAAATATTTTAGAATATAATGCAAAATCAAAAGTAAAAATGCAAAAAAAAAAAAAAGGCAATTAAACATATTTGGAAAGTCAATTTCTTAAAATCATAATGCTAATTTCACGCATTTGTATTTTTTTGGCTGAACCATCATAAAATTCATAATGCTTAATAAAAGCTCCACTTTTACTGAAAAATAAGACCCAATGAGCTAGTATTTTTAAAATTTACATATAAATAACTTAATGTTATTTTTAACAGCTATTTTAAGTAATTGATTGAAAAAAAATATTGTTTTCTTCAGTGACTTATTTAGACTTCTGATTTGAAATTAATTATTTGTAAGTCCTGTAGAAATCAATGATTGTTTTCATATTACTTTTCAAATATATACATACATATATACATATATATATATATATTTGACAGGTAAGTGTTTGAATTAATGGATATGCTTTGTCACAGTAATTTTTCAAGTTGTAATTTTAATTTATTTTTAAGAAGAAAGGGAAGAAAGAATATATGTACATGATTAAAAGAACTTGAAAGCTGAATATTTAGCATGTGTAGCTTGATCTTATAAATTGTGCCAGACTTTTCTTTTGCCTCACACTTGTGAGTAATATCATCGAACTCCAGGACTTTTCTCATGACAAAGCATTAGCAGAACTAGCCCTGAGATAGTACGGGAAATTAAAGATTCATAGAATTGCTCATAGTGGAAATTATAATGCACTTTCATCATATCTGTGTGGTAAGTGACTTTGCTGACTATGTTCCTGGCATTACAGCCTTTATTATGCTCCTTTCTTTTCCCTACAGTTGAGATCTGATATCTGATTTTACATGGGAGTGAAAATCATTTTCTAACACATCTGAAGTTCATAAAGGTAATGTTTGACCATAATTTTTATATAAATTAGGAAACTCATTTTTTCCTCACAGACACATAGCAGGATCCATCATCCAGACTTTAGTAACTCACAAGTTCAGTATTTGATATGGAGAATTTCTCTGTTTATGCATTTATACAAAGACCTTACACATTTTGTGATAAGTATAAAATAGCAATTTGTTGTTGTTGTACAGAAGAAGATCATAAATCATTTTAGCATAACTCTTCAGTCTCATCAACCAGCATGGCATCCCTGTTAGTCTTGGAAACCTGACAGACTTGATGAGCATTCCTGCTGTTTTTGTTTTATGACTGACATATACTTTCATTTGGCATCAATCAAAGAAGACTCGGGTGTTGCTTGAACTCATTTCAGAAATGGTGTTGCATTTTTCAATTGTATTTATATTTCTGCATCCTTTACAACTAATATTTGATTGACATCTAATCTAACACAAAAGGAAAAATATGTAATTAGATCCCACTCAGAAACCCTCATTTGAAGTCCCGTAAGTTCCTAGTCAGATAATTTTTTTTTTTTTTTTTTTTTTTTTTTTTTTACAGAATAGGTATCTGTATTAACTGTCACTTATGAGATTCTGTTGAAAAAGTCATGTTTAATTCAGTTCTCTGATTAAATACTGGCAAAAGTTTTGACAGCTATATACACATTTAGTGGAGTGACTTTCTCTGTAGTATACTTCATTCTAAAAGACCAGTGCTTTTTAAAGCAAATGAAAAGCTTTCAGGGAAGAGCAGGGAAGGGAAGGGAAGGGAAGAAGTACAAGGAATTAATATAAACAAAATACTAAAATAAATTGCAGGAAAAAAAAAAAAAAGTGCAGTTGTTATCGGTAGTGGGGTTTTGTTTTTGTTTTGTTGTTGCTGTTTGTTTTGTTTTTCCCTATCTCAAAAATACAATACTAGAAAATGAGAATATTGAAAAAGGAAAACAAAAACAAAAAACAGTATTATAAAACAGTTTCCATGAATCACTCAACAGGAGGACTCAAGTTTGAAAAAGAGATGAATTAAATGGGATATGGTAAAAGTCATTAAATCATGGGTGACATGAATGGTGATCAAGTCTTCACTATCTGTTCCAAAAACATAAATAGGGACCATGAATTTAAATATGAGTAGAAAGATTTAGAATAAGCAAAACAATATATCTCTTCACAAATATATATATATATATATATATATATATATATATATCCTCACAAAAAAAGTCTATCTTTGATGCCAACCAATCTGCAAAAGGATATTACTGACAGAAAATTTTGCTCAAGGGGACATTAAGAAAGTATTTATAAGAAAGATAAGAGTAATTGAATAGACTTCAGATATCAGATTCAGAACATTTCCAGAGCTAAAAACAGCCCAAAAGGCCAGGAAAGTACCCATGGTTACTCACCATAAATGGGTGTTTACTTCCTATTATCATCACTTTTAGGAAAAAAATAAAATAAAAAATCTTGGGCTAGAATGACTTTTTTTTTTCTGAAGAAATAAACCATTCTTCATAATTTTTCAAACATGAAAATTTTAAATCGTAATTGCTCTGATTCAAGTGCAGCAAAATGCTTGATTAAAGCAAATTTTCATAGACACCTATATGTTACCATAAACACCTATAAGTTTCCATAGCATCTCTGTTTCTTGACATGACAGGAACTGCTTTAGTGATAGATTTGGGAAATATTTTGCTGAATGGATTGTAAGACTTAAAGTTATCGTTAAGAAAGGATTTGAGAAAATGTTACTAATAAGTTATTTTTGATACAAGTATGTGAAGAACCAACATGCTCATGAAATGTAGACTTTAATTTCTTCTATAAAAAATGTTCTACTGATGATATTCTTCCATTTAAATTAAATACTCAACAGTTTATTGAGAGGGGGGAAAAAGGAAAAATGCAAATATTTGTATTTAAGATATTAACCTGTAATAAAAAAGAGACATATTTGAGGGCCTCCTCAAAAGGATGAATTGTATTTGATATAAAATACATAAATCAATATCAGAACAAAGAGAAGTAAACACATTTTTAATTTCTGGGATTAGTTCCTTAGTCATTAGTCCCCTTGCAAGAAATCCTTCATTCTTTCCTGCATGACATTTTCAAGAAGGCAACTAAAAAATACTTTCACTCAGTATATGCAACTGAAAAATTTCTAGAGTCAACTGTGGTGCCCAAGAAATAGCTTATTGTTAATATCCACAAACATATTTTAAAAGTACTAGATTTTCCTTATACAATCTCTTTTATAATTGAATTTTCGGTGTCTTTTTGGCTGTCATGGTAGATGGCCAGTATCTCTCAGAATTTCTTTAGTGTGTGCTTGAAGACTATTTACTTGAGAACAATTGAAATGTTTGTCTGTTCAAGTTTATCTGTTCAATGTTTATCTGTTCACATCTAGCATTGTGTTTTCTTTCACATTTAACTCTATTGCATGTAAGCATCTTACGGGATTAAATTCTCTTGTCAAAAAGAATTAGAAAAATGAAAGACTATGCCACAGTCTCAAGACTCAGTTTTCATTTTCATGACTCAGTCTCAAGACTCAGTTCTCATTTTCATAAGAAGTATTTATTAGTTTTCAGTTATTAGAATAATTAATGAACTGTTACTGTATTCAGAATTGGCTTTATGTAACAAAATGTCCAACTTTCAGGATAGCAACAAAATCTAAATCAGGTACCATTTCTACTGTCTGAAATAGTTGATGAAAATACATTCAATAATTTATATTCTTAAATAATTTCTATACTTTTAAACAGTTTGGTTTTGTTTGTTTGTATGTTTTTCCAATATGTCTTAAATGTGAAACTCTCACTTTATGTTCTTTAGAATATTATACAACTCTTCAGAGGACATATATTTCTCTGACACATAGATTATTACACTTACACAATTATTACTTCTTTTTCTTATTCATCAAATTAACTACCAGAAGTTTTACTCCATTTCTGCTGCTGAATTTAATGAAGACTGCTGGCAAACATTATCTTTTTTCAACACTTGGAAGTCGCAAGAGTATGTTTTCTAATACAGGTTCTTGTGGTTTCTAATACTGTTTAGATGCAAACTGAGAAATATACCAAGCACTTCTACTTCAGTAGAAGTGTTACTGTTCCCACTGTCATGCATAATGATGACAAACAACCATAGCCAGAAGTTACCTTTTAATGATAACTTGACTAATTAATTAATACGTTCAGCAACATGGGGCCTGGACATTAAAAAAAGTAATTATGCACAGGGATAAGCATTAATAATACAGGCTTTGCTCTTTATTGAAAGACAAGTATGCAGGCAGCTGTTCCATCACTAATAGAAAAAAAAAAAAAAAAAAAAAAAAGATAATTAAAATGAGTATGTGTTAGAGCAGAAACAAACAGCAGGCTTTGTGAATTATAATGCTCTAAATCCACTGAAACCTTGAAATGGAGTTATAGCCTAGTGAATATTTCCTAGGTTTTATATCCATGAATCAGATACATACATCAGTATTCCAACCATTTCCCTGATACTCCTCCCACTGCTTGTCCTGTTGTTTGGTTTATTTTCTATTTTTACCAAAATATCTCTTATTTAGCTTTTCCTTCCTCATATGTTTTGGGGAGTATGCCATACACTTTATTAAAAGCTGAAATTACTTAACATAAAGCTATTCTTCCATCCCTGGAGCTGAACAATATAACGTATGTCATCTATTCCTCTAACTTCAAGGCTGATGGTACTAGAGAAGAGCATTTGAAACAGGTTTTACTAAAAGGCAAATTTTCCTAGGATATAAAATTTTGTCCATATATATTGTAATAAAAAAGTAAAAGAATAATAAAAAATACACCATAAAACTAAACATTCCCAATCCATTGATTTACAAAAATACAGTTAGGAATATTTTTCAATTAATTGAACTGTTTATATCTTGTGTTCTAGACCTTGGCAGTTTTCTGGTAAAGAATCTTTTTAATCATAACTTAGATGTTTAAGACCCTGTATTTATAGCTACATAGGAAATAAATGATTGTCACCCTCTGAATCCACATATGAAGCTAACCTTGAGATATGTCTTCTACACACATAACAATCTACCTCTTAAAATGTATGTACGAAAACCAATATATCTGGTAAAAACTGTAATTATGGAATCATTTTTCTTCGCACTGAAGCAAATTCCACTGAAGTGTCTTAAATCTTCCAATCCACAGAGATTCTTTCATGAAGCAGAAAGCAGTTACACAATGACTTAAAGATGAGCAGACTTGTTCTTACTCTTTTAGTGAAAGAGCTGAAATTTCCAGGATTGTTCATTCTCTAGGTTACTACCCTACATGTAGTGGTGAACATGCCAGAGAATTGTCAGCTTGCACATATTGTTTTTCTTTTTTCACAGAGTTGTTCAGGGAAAATCTAGTCTCTGAAGCTACTCATAAAATTTAAATTCCACAGGTGTTTTAAACCAGGCTTAGTATCTCAGCCATATTTCATTACTCTTTGAGTGGGATCCAGAAACACATTAGCATCCTCTTTCATCAAATATCCGGAGTTGGAAGGGTCCACGGAGATCATTACCCACTAACTCCTGGCTCCACACATGATGACCCAAAAATCGAATTATCTGACAGAGTTGTCCATTTTTTTCTTGAACTCTGGCAGGCTCAGTGTCATGACCAGCTCCCTGGGGAGTCTGTTCCAGTGCCTGACCACTGGAAGGAAAACCAGGACTACAAACCAAAAGACATCTGGATGCTGTCATATGCTGTAACATATATCTGTTAACTCTCTAGTGCAATATAACATTTCTACAACATACATGCAAAAAGCATTACAGCACAGTAGTCCACAATGAATATTTGTTTCTGAATATTCATAGGGGTAGAAAAGAGTTATTTTAGTAGGCAGGATTATACCAAAGAGAAAGTATAGTGGTAGATATGAATACATCAAAGTCATAAGTCTTTTTAATGTTCTAAATAGTAAATATGGACAATATGATCCTGGACTAAATCAAAGGAAAATAAAAGACAGCTTAAAAATATATTCTTCCTTAATATACAGTGACATCTTACACTGGTAGTATTGGTCCAGATTTTGTTGTTTGCTATTTAAGACATGTTAAAGAGTCACAAATTTACATGTAAATATGAAAGTAGTATGGCAAATATACATGAATATACATGGTATGTGCCATCATGCTTTAAGTACTTAGCTCTTACTCTGCCAACATGGTAACAGAATCATATATATTTTCATAGCACTGATTGTCTGAATCACAGTATTTTTGAATGCTTCATGTACATTAAAAAAAATTAAAAAACATTAAAATTAAAACAACATTTCATTTATATAAAATAGATTATATATAGAAACAATGACAAATTAGGGATCCAAATGATATTTTGTTATTATGCTTTAGATTTAGTGATAACTGATTTTAAAAATGCTGGGCTTAATTTTATATGGAAGAAAAATATATCCATGGCAAGTTCTTAACTATTTAGAATAATATTAAAATTATTTTCTAATTCTAGTGTATGTAGTGTTATTATTATTATTATTATTATTATTACAATTAATATTAATATAATAATAATAATAATAATTCTGAATGTCTGGAGTGTTAGGTCTGTCTGTTCTCCTAAGTTTCAGTCTTTGTCTATGTGGTTGGTTGACTCTGGCCATCAACCAAACACCCACTCAACCTCTCACTGTCTCCCCTCTCCCATGGGATGGGAAGAATGTAGAAAGAAGGCAAAAAAGTCCAGTGGATCAAGATCAAGACAGTTTAATAAGAAAGCAGCAGAAGCTGTGCACATAAGCCAAAGTGGACTAATTCATCACTTAGTGACTGCAGTCACTTCCTTAAAAGCATGTATAATGGTCAATTGGGTATACAAACACCATAATCATAAAACAAACAAACAAACAAACAAAGACAACAAAAAAAACACCTTTCTTCTCCTTTATCTACAGTTTTATTTCTGAACATGAACATCATATACTACAGAATATCTCTTTGGTCACTTGGGATCAGCTATCCGAGCTACATCACCTCCTAACCTCTTGCCACCCCCAGCCTACAGTCTTTGTCCAGAGAAGGGCAACAAGGCTGGTGAAGGGTCTGGAGAACAAGTCTTACGAGGAGCGGCTGAGGGAGCTGGGACTGTTTAGCCTGGAGAAGAGGAGGCTCAGGGGTGACCTTATTGCACTCTACAGGTACCTGAAAGGAGGCTGTAGCAAGGTGGGGGTTGGTCTATTCTCCCACATGCCTGGTGACAGGACGAGGGGGAATGGGCTAAAGTTGCACCAGGGGAGGTTTAGGTTGGATATTAGGAAGAACTTATTTACTGAATGGGTTGTTAGTCACTGGAACAGGCTGCCCAGGGAAGTGGTTGTGTCACCATCCCTGGAGCTCTTTAAAAGACATTTAGATGTAGAGCTTAGGCATATGGTTTAGTGGAAGATTTGTTAGCGTTAGGTCAGAGGTTGGACT